>NC_133620.1:66361966-66552386 GCF_048593235.1 Sminthopsis crassicaudata
AAAGAAAGAAAGAAAGAAAGAAAGAAAGAAAGAAAGAAAGAAAGAAAGAAAGAAAGAAAGAAAGAAAGAAAGAAAGAAGAAAGAAAGAAAGAAAGAAAGAAAGAAAGAAAGAAAGAGAGAGAGAAAGGGAGAGAGAGAGAGGGAGAAAGGGAGAGAGAGAGAGGGAGGAAGGGAGAGAGAGAGAGGGAGGAAGGGAGGGAAGGAGGGAGGAAGGGAGGGAAGGAGGGAGGAAGGAAGGAAGGAAGGAAGGAAGGAAGGAAGGAAGGAAGGAAGGAAGGAAGGAAGGAAGGAAGGAAGGAAGGAAGGAATGAAGGAAGGGAGAAAAGAAAACAAATTCTTGAATTATAGCATGGCTTCCCTTTTGAGGAATATATGAGCTCAGCCTCTGCCCAGTAAAGTTAAAAATGTTTCTAAATGACTGGGAAAGGAGATAACAAGGGTGCTATACTGTTTTGTGAAATAGAGTAAAACTTACAACTGAATAGTAAGTATTAGTACTTTGGGATTGAATTTAATTTAACAACCTCATAGTTTCCAAAATGTAGATTCAACTTCTAGAATATATACTTGGATTTAACTTGTATGGCTTTATTATAACATCATAATTTTTAAAATTTATTTATTTAAAACTAAATGGAAAATGAGAAAAAAATAAATAGAAAAAGAAAGAAAAACAGAAAAAGGAAATAAACAAAACAAAACATTGTCATATTTCAATAAAACATCAGGGAGATTCAAAATATGCAACAGTAAATTTCCATTTCAAGAAAGTTTATGTAATAATAGAAGACATTATATTCATGACTGTCCATATTTTCTTTCCTTCCTTATATGTTCTTTTGTTCTCTGCTGTGCACTTTTTATTCTTTTTTCTCCCTTTCATGCTCTCCACTTCCTGGAAGCTATAATTAAGCAAAGATATATTTATGTACTTCATAAGTTTTGTGAGTGGGAGTAGAGGATTTTAATTGTGATTTTCAATGCCTTTTAATTTTTTTCTTTTTTTAATGAATTTGATGAATAAACATTTGTACATACAAAAAATAGTGGTAAGGAATTCTATAGAAAATGATGAGGATTTGTTATACACAGCTTGATTTTATTTTCAAGTGTGTATTACATGTAACACGATAGCATATTCTCCCCAAAAGTTCAGAGATGTTCAAATTAAAGACACCCCCTCTCCTTGCTTTAGGAGAATGTGACACTTAAACAGGCAATTACCAAGAAGGATATAAGCACATAAGAGGAGAGAACCAGACAAAATTCTCGCAGAAAATTTGAGAGGGGCAAGGCCAGAAAATCACCGCTTTCAGAGTTGAAAATATCTTCAAGGCCTGAAAAAGAATCTTCCCTACAGCATTTCTAGCCATTCCACTTTTGCTCATAGGCTCTAGTGATGGGGACAATGACATAGCTTAGTGTCAAGAGTTCTAGAGTTGAAATCAGAAAAGACTTGGGTTTAAATCTCATCCTCCAATACTGACAACATGGGTAACCATGTCACAACCTCTCTCAGACACAGTTTCTTCAGGTGTGAAATGATGGTGAAAAATAGCTATCTTATTTACTGTTGCAAGGACTAAATGATAATATATGCAAAACACTTTGCAAACCTTCAAGTCCTATATAAATGTAAGCAATTATTATTATTATATTATACAAAAGTACTCCTTCTCAAGGGAATTTATTTTACATTTGGATAGCTATAAGTGTTAGGATTTTTATTTTCTCCATAAATCAGTCCTCTTTGAGAACAAAGGACAAACAATAGCCACAGCAAATTGACCTAAAATGTATCTCTCTATAACTTTCTCCCATTGCTTCTATTTCTAGCCTCTGGAACCAGGCAGGACAAGTTTAATCTGTCTTCCATGCCTGATAGCCTTTCAATTACTTGAAGACTGCTATCCTCATATCTCTCGCTACCACAAGGTCATACGAGTAGCAAAAGCCTGAGTTGGAATTTGAACACAGATCCTCTTCTCTTTTCCATTTAAAATATTGCATCCTCATTCTATACAACCACCAGAAGGAGAAGCAGCTTCTTCTGGACCAAATGCATGGCTAGAGTTAGAAAAAAACTTCCCCTTACTCCTTTTCTAATTAATATTAATAAAGAGCCTACACACATAAGAAAGGAATAAGTGCCCTTCTCAACAGCAGTAGATTTTGCCTTTTCCTCCTCCAGATTCTGATTCCTAGGACCTCTCCTCCTACATCCTGGGAAGCCCAGAGGAGTTTGATGCTAACCAGTCCTGTCTTCATCCTCCATATTTCCATGACAGAACAGAATCCAATTCCAATACCCGGATTTTCTCCACTTTGCCAGCAGAGCCAACAAAAAGCTTGAAAAAACAAGAGAGAAAATAATTTTAGGAGTAAACAAATCACTGAAGCGTGAAAGGAATCTCTACGAAGCACACGTAGAGACACTGGCCAACCTAGGGGAGGTCAAGGCAAAAAGTACAGAAATAAGAGGAAAGCGTATCTTCCTGCCGTTCTCCACAGCACAAGTCTTGTCAAAGCATTGGGAAGGAACTGTTCTAAATTGCTAATCAATGGTAGGTACTAACAACAGCAACAGCTAATAACAAAGAAAGGATCACCTCACCTCAGTGGTAATTATTTCTGACATAGGTTTCCAGGAGGAGTGTCAGGACTCAGGTTAGCAGCTCCAAGTGATAATAACCCAAGATTACCAGAAATTCACAATGTTTGAAAAAAATGGAAAGTGAAAAAAGTTTTAAATGGAAGATGGGGGGAGCAATTAGAAATACTTGTCATTATGATTACATTGTGAATACAGGGGTATCCAATTTGTAGTAGTCTGGTTGGATTTCAAGTGCTTGCTTCAGCTAAACTTCTCCAGGGCAGATAAAACAGGGGCAGAATACATCAAAATTTCAGAAATAACAGAGTGTGAAAAATACATGTCTTAGAAAGGTGTCCAAATAATGGTGTGCTAGATAATAAAAGCTTTTCAAATCTGTAGGGCCGGGAGCAATACTACTTTACCAGCCAGGGAAGTTGCCAGAAGCTGGGGGAGAAAAAGGGGGGCTGAGGCCCTGATCTGCCAGTATTATCTTGGTGATTTTAGCAACATTCTATGGCCTCCCTTGCCCCCCTGAAAAACCAGAGGGGTAGCAGAAAGAGGTAGCTACATCCAAGCCACTCAGACTCTATTCTGCAATCAGCCACTTTGTCAGAGGCAGTGTGTGAATCAGAAGCACCCCATGCTGAAGCTGTAGGTTGATTATGTGGCTGTGGGCACTATGTCAGCAAAAGCCCCTTGGAGACATGGGAGAGAGAGGGATGTACACCATTCAGCTTCAGCATTGCTCTTCCTGTGTTCTGATTTGGAGAACTACAATTTACAAGGAAACATGATGAAGTTCATGGGGGTCTCCAGTGCTAATTCCAAATCAAAGCTCCAACTTTCAAGTATCACCATATGACATTCTCTCCTTTGGGCAATGGAAGGAGAATGGAGATATTTATAATGTGTGCTTTCTTCATCATGGTTCCTGGGAAGGTATATTTGCTACCCAGTTGGTAAATTCCTTGATTTACCAACCCATTGAGGTTTATGTAGCATAATTCCAGCGCCCTTTTGTTACCACTCACATTTGGAAACCTGCCCATCGAGCAAGAATTACATCCTTTAAAATTCTATGCCTTTTTTAACCTTTAGTGAAGAATTTAAAATAAAGTTGATATCATCAATTAGGGAACAGTTGAATAAGTTTGATGGAAGAATATTGCTTTTCCATAAAAAGCAATGAAGATGGGAGTGGTGACATGTCTGTAATTTCTCCTGCTAGGAAAAAGTAGATTACTTAAATTCAGGCATTTTGAACTACAACAAATCTGGCACCAATATGGTAAGTCCCCCAAAGTGGAAGACCACTAAGTTGTCTGAGGTGGGACATAGTGACCCAGGTCAGAAAATCAGAACAGGGTTAAAGCTTCCATATTGATCAGCATTGGCCTGGATAAGATAGAGAGTCCCTCATTTGAAAAATAAAAATATAAATGAAGAAGTGATTGATAAAATGAATGCAAAAAAAAACAAAAACGAGGAAATTTTAGAAAGTAATGGAAGGTAAAATAAGTAGAACCAAAAACGATATACATAATGCTTACAATAACTGGAAATAAAAAGAAAACCAACAAAGCAAAACTGAATGCAATGAAATTATAATAGCCAAGCTTGGACACAAACAAAGAGATATAAGAAACCATTTTATTCCGTTCTTTTCAGAGGTGAGGGATTATGTCTATATTATAATGTCAAGCTTGATTTGGTTGAGTTGTTCCCCATCTCCTTCTTTATTAAAAGAGAATTCTCTAGAAAGAGGAGTAAATACACAATTGGAAATGTTGATGATATAAAAACATTTTAATACCCCCCCCAAAAAAAATCCAATCCTTCATTATATGCCAAACTACTGCTAACACTGTTTTGGGAAGAGTTCAAATAGTTCCATTAATTCCAGTTAGCAATTCTTAAAGATACTTTAGCAAGTGGTAGAATCTCGCATGACTGAATCTTACTCAAAAAAGCAGGTATTACTTTTCTATGCATTTGGCACAGGAAGAAAAAGGATGAAAGAAAGAAATATGATGAGGTCTAAAAAGCTGTGGACATTTGAGAAAGCTTTTGAATTTGTAACAAATGTGTAAATCCTTCAAAAATGACTTTAATAGATTAGTAATATCATTGTAAGACCCTTCAAATAGCATGAGATTTGACTATCATTCCTGGTGCTCTCCAGCATCTGTCATGAAACAAAAACAGTGTAAGGGACAAGAACTGGGTCTGTGTTTCTCTACCAGGAAAAGAGCTAATAAACAAAAAAGGAAAACAGAAATTCCTTATGGATCTTCTCAATTGGTTTATACTACTTTGGGTCTAGCCAAGTCCTTCCTGCTTCAGTCTTTCAAGTCTACTCCTCAGCTCCTCCATGAGCAATAAAATGACAGCTTTATGCTGGATCTCCTTTTTTAAGAGATAAGTTGGTTTCTAAACAATGAGGTTCCATATGCCCAGTTAATCAAAGAAAGCTGTTTTCTGACTCTCAGTAAAATCCTGTCATGAGAGAGAGAGAGAGAGAGAGAGAGAGAGAGAGAGAGAGAGAGAGAGAGAGAGAATGAGAGAATGAACGAAAATGAGAAAGAGAGAAGAAAGATAAAATGAGAGAAGAGACAGACAGACAGAAATAGACATACGGAGAGACATAGAGAGAAAGAGAGAAGGGGGAGAGAGAGAGGAAGAGACAGAGAGAGACAGAGAGAGAGGGGGAGAGAGAGGAGAAGGAAGAAAGGAAGAGGGAGACAGAGAGACAGAGACAAAAAGACAGAAAGAGAGAGATAAACAGAGAGACAGAGACAGAGAAACAGAATTTACAAGAATAGTAAAATTTCATGTAGTTCTATTGGTATGAAATAATGAAAGTTCCCACTTATTAGACTTTAGTGAAAGAAAGTCCATATTCAACAATATAAATATGAAGAATATGATCACTCTAAAACAACTAAATTGGGATATAATGAGGCTCTCTAAAAGAGAGATTTACTTTCTCTGTTATAAATAAGCTTCTGTATATACTTCAAAACAAACTGTGTTTTTGTCTTGCTTTTTTATTTCCAGTGCTTGGCACAGTACCTGGCACATAAAAGGCTCTTAATTGTTGACTAACTTGTTGACAAAATGAGTCCTGTCTTGGGGGCAGTGTGGTTTGAACTATAAATATGGTACACTATAAAAATGTTGGAATTGGAGTTAGGTGACAGGATTTAAATGCCAACTCAGTTACTAATACCTGAGGGACTATTGCCTCAGCTCAGTTCTTTACCTATAAAATGAAAATGTTTGGCTAGATAATCTCTAAGGTCCTTTCCAGCCTTGAACCTTGGATATTCATAAAGACCCTGAAAAGGTCTTTTAAAAAGTCTAACCATGGCAGAACCCCCCAAAAAAGTATGATTCTACTCTACCCACAAAATGCAGAGCTTGTCTCTGATAGAAGTTCAGCTACCCTGACCCAATAGTACACAACCCCACCTTGCCCTCCTCTGTACAAGCTCTCAGCCTCTCTATCCTAGTCATGACCTCCTCTGAACAGTTATCACCCAAATGCAAGGTGAACACCCAAAGCAATATCTGGACAATTGACCCTGGGACAACCCTCAGACCACTAAAGATCCACGCTCACATAATAGAGACTTTTCTGCACATGTCCACCTCACTTAACACAGAGGCACCTTGTTTCTTGAGGAAAATAGCCTATGATCACCTACTTTGTAAGTAGGAAGAGATTCTTTTTTGTTGGTTAACAATCCTGAAACAGACTTTGTCTTTAAAAATTGCCAGACTGGCTCACTTGTTCCTTTTTTCCATAGCATCCAGAAAGGGAAATAGGTCTTATTCACCCACAGTGCATGGGCATGAATTCAGCTAGTAAGGGTGATTTTCTCTTTTACCTATAGACCTGACAAACAAGTTAAGCATTTTTAAAAATTTCTTTCATTTGTTATTCTCAGTTCTAAAAAGAGGCTATTTTTATTAATTTACTGCCAGTGCTTAGCAGAGTGCTTGGTATATGTTAATGGAATGACTAGAATTCCCACTGAACCCAAAATTGGAATATGGTGACACTGGAACCAGAATTTTGAGCCTGTCAGCCCAATAGATAAGTCTTGGAAATCCAGGATGCTTAGAACACAAAACCAAGGGAATCCTTGGATTTGGAAGCTGGCACTTTTCTAAATTGTAAACCTATTTCCTTTCCCTACCCAGAATATTAGTGGTCCAAGTTGGGAAAATGCCCTCCAAGTTTGTTTGGGGTTTTTTGGCTGTAGTAGAAGTGAATTATGCTTGTATTATTCGCAATCTTTCTTTGAAGTACATATTCGTTTGTACAAAACAAATCTGATTTGTAAGTGGTTAAAAAAAAAAAAAACAACTTAGGTGCAAGGGGTCCTTTAAAACAGAAAGAATACCATAGGTGGAAGTTAGAGCCATTGGCAGACAGCTAAGATTCCCTAAATCCTCATAAGGATATCAGAGTACCCTGGGGATGGGATAAAATGTAACAAATACATCAGGCCTTCAGGCAGTGGGGACCAGGGAAATCACCATTACACTCCATTTTTTAAAAAACTACTACAGGTGTGATCACAAAAGTTTAGAGATCACTGATCTATATGATGAGTTAGAGTAAAGCCATGTTAAATGATTTTTCATGAAAAAAATAAATAAACATTTGGTTAATTTGATTAGAAAAAGGAAAGGAAAAAAATTTCCAGCATCAAAAAAATGAACTTACCATCAATGAAAAAGAAATTAAAGCAATATTTAGGAGCTATTTTGCCAAACTCTGTGGCAGCATATCTGACAATCTACTGAAATAGATAAATATTTACAAAAAAATGTAAATTGCCCAGATTAACAGAACAAGAAAGTACTTAAATACTGTCATTTTAGAAAAAAAGAAATTATACAAGCCATTAAAGAACTCACTAAGAAAAAAATTTTCAGGGTCAGATGGATTTACAAGTGAATTCTACCAAACATTTAAAGAACAAATAATTTCAATACTACGTAAACTATTTGGAAAAATAGGTAAAGGAGTTCTGCCAAATTCCTTCTATGACACCAAAATGCTACTAATACCTAAATCAGGAATAGCCAAAACAGAGAAAGAAAATTATAGACCAATCTCCCTGATGCATATTGATACAAAAGTTTTAAATAAAATATTAGCAAAGAAATGACAACAACTTATCAGCAGGATAATACACTGTGATTAAGTGGGATTTAAATCAGGAATGTTGGACTGGTTCAATATCAGGAAAACTATTACCATAATCGACCATATCAATAACAAAACCAACAGAAATGGTTATGATAATCTCAATAGATGTAGAAAAAGCTTTTGACAAAATACATCTATTCCTATTAAAAACACTAGAGAACATAGGGATAAAGGGAACTTTCCTTAAAATAATTAGCAGTATCCATCTAAAACCAACAGTAAGCATTATTTGTAATGAAGAAAAGTTGGATGCATTCCCTATAAGATCAGGGGTGAAACAAAGATGGCCATTATTACCACTATTATTCAACATTGTACAAGAAACATTGACTTTAGCAATAACAAAATTTAATGAATTAAATTAAAGGAATTAGAATAGGCAATGAGGAAATAAAACTATCACTCTTTGTGGATATGATAATATACTTAGAGAATCCAAAAAAATCATCCAAAAACATACTTGAAAAAATTAACATTTTAGCAAAGTTCAAGATATAAAATAAACCCACACAAATCATTAGCATTTCTATATGTTACTGACAAAGCCTAGCAGCAAGAGATACAAAAAGAAATTCCATTTAAAGTAACTGTAGACAAAGTAAAATATTTGGGTGTCTACCTGCCAAGACAGACTCAGGGACTATATGAACACAATTACAAAACACTTCTCACACAAATAAAATCAGATCTAAGCAACTGGGAAAATATCATTTGCTCATGGGTAGGCTGAGCTAATATAATAAAAATGAAAATTCTAATCTAAATTGGTCTGCTTGTTCTGTGCCATAGCAATCAAACTGGCAAAAAAGTATTTTATAAAACTAGGAAAAAAAATAACAGAATTCATCTGAAAGAAAAGAAGATCAAGGGAATTAATGGAAAAAAACAATACAAAAGACAGTTTTCTAGCAGTGCCAGATCTAAAACCCTATTATAAAGCAGCAGTCAACAAAACCATTTGTTATTGACTAAGTAATACAGGATGGATAAGTCAAATAGGCTAGACACACAACACAATAATCAATGACTATAGTAATCTTGCAATTGATAAACCCTGAACTCCAGCATCTGGGATAAGAACTCACTATTTGACAAAAATTGCTGGGAAAATTGGTAATTAATATATCAGAAACTCAGCATAGACCTACATCTCCAACCCATACCAAAATAAGGTCAAAATGGGCACATGATTTGGGCATAAAAGGTGATAGCATAAACAAATTAGGAGAGCAAGGGATAATTTACCTATCAGATCTTTGGAGAAGGGAAGAATTTATGACCAAAGAAGAACTAGAGAACATTATGAATCAAGGCAAAATGGTCAACAGAATTTAATGTTTAATTTAATTTAATGTGATTACATTAAATGAAAAAGATTTTGCCCAAACAAAACCAATAGAAACAAAATTAAAAGGAAAGTACAAAGCTGGGAAAAATTTTACAGTGCTTCTGATAAAAGTTTCATTTCTAAAATATATAAAGAACTGGTGAAATTTATAAGAATACAAATCATTCTCCAATTAATAAATGGTCAAAGGATATGATAATTTTCAGATAAAAAAATTAAAGCCATTTATAGTCATATGAAAAAATTTTCTAAATCACTCTTGATTAGAGAAATGCAAAACAATTCTGAGCTACCACCTCACACCTCTCAGATTGGCTAAAATGACAGGAAAATATAATGATAAATGTCGGAGGGGATGTGGAAAAACTGGGTCACTGATGCACTGTTGGTGGAATTGTGAAATGATATAACCATTCTGGAAAATAATTTCAAACTTTACCCAAAGGCTGTGTATACCCTTTGCTCCAGCAGTCCCATTACTATTTTTGTATCCTAAGGAAATCATGAAGAAAGGAAAAGAATCTACATGTGAAAAAATGTTTGTAACAGCTTCTTTTGTGGTAGCAAAAAATTGGAAAATTAATAAATGTCCATCAGTTGGGGAATGAATGATTAAATTGTGGTACATGAAAGTTAGGGTTATATTGTTTTATAAAAATTAATGAACAAGATGATTTTAGAAAGGCCTGGAAAGATTTACATGAACTGATGCTGAATGGAAGAAGCAGAACCAGGAATACATTGTACATAATAACAGCAATAATGTGTGATGATAAACTATGAAAAACCTGGTTCTTCTTAAGGGTTCAATGATCCAAGACAATCCCAATAGACTTTGAATAGAAAATTCCATAGTAAGGACTATGAAAATTGAATGTAAATCAACACATGCTATGTTTTTTCTGTGTTTTTTTCCCTCTCCCTTGATTTCTCCCTTTTATTCTTATTTTTATCTCCCAACATCCTTCATAAAATAATGTTTTAAAATAAATAATTTTTTAAAAATAATAAATAAAATAAGCTACTATAGGTGTGATCCCGAAAGTTCTGAGACCAGTAATCTATAGTATGATGAGTTAAAGTAAAGTCACATTGAATAGATATATCTAACCCTAGCAATTTGCTCAGCCAGAAGTCAGTCATCTTCCTATTGGTCAGCAATATTTTCAAATTTTAAAAAGTGCAAAAAGAAAAAAAAATCAGTGCATTCCAACACATATGCAATTCATAAATACAAAAATTAGCACGTATGCACGTTCTTGCACCCACAAACACCCACTTTTTGTCCCCAAGGATGAGGTTAATTCCTGTTAAAAATCCAATTGTACATGATGAAAAACTGCCTAAGCACCACTTGTATCCAAAAGGACTCAACATCTGGAACTACAGGATAATGCTCCTGTCTTTTGTGGCCATTTATAAGTTTGGCCCTCACTGCACATACCAACAGTTGTTTTGTGAAGAGCAGGAAGTGGAATTTTATGGCTTGGCTTCTGGGAAGCACAGATGCTGCAGGCAATGTCGTGGTGGGGTGGTAAAGGCACTGGGAAATGCTGGAAAGCATTCATTATCTCCCCGCAGCTGTTCATTAGCCCACAGACTCTGTGTGCTAGCCGACTACAGGACTGGCAGGCACTCAATTCTAGAGGAAAACAACCTAGGAGGTTTGACAGGTGAAGGGAAGAGCTACATGAAGATTAAAACCCAGAAAAGCAATAGGCCAGTAGATACCCTGCTATGACTTTCAGGGTGGGGGGCAGAAAACCATGAAAGCATTTGTGAGGGGCACATCTGAGCCGTCAGCCCAACTTTTCATCGAGCAACATCTGGAACAGCAGTTATATATCCAGATGTTAAAAGACCTATTATAACTTTACCTGCTTGGGGGGAAGATCACAACAGGGATGTTTGAACAGAGATCTATAAAGCAGAAAACTTTTAAAGCTATATAAGAAAACAGGAAGCTTAAAAAACAATCATAAAGTCTGGCAAAAGAACTTCCACAGTGAGAAAGAATATTAGTCTCATACCTCATCTTGGCATGGAAGTGACCCTGACTGTGTCCCTGGAGAATATTCCAGGAATGTAAAAATTCCATAAGGTCTTACCAAAATGGAGAGCAAAGAAGGCCCAGCCAGCAATGTATATTTTCAAAAGGTCAGTTCATCCAGGTTTGGAGATATTCATAAACAAAAGCTAGCCACCAGGTCATGAACTATGCGAGAAAGGCAAAAACTAATTCAAATTATCTACCTGAATGTGGGGAAATGCAATAGCACTCACATGGATGATTTCATGGATCCTTGAAGTAAGCAGGTTGAAAGATGTTTAGACTGATGTTTAGAGGCAAAAGTCTTGTGGAGAGGAAGTAAAGTACAGCCTTTTATACTGATGTAGAAACATTTCAGGTTTCAGCTCCATTTTTTTCTATTAGAATGTCTTAATCAGCCAGTGGGCATTTATTAAGGCTCTACTATATACCAGGTGTCATGCTAAGCAATGGGAATCACCCCCCCAGAAAAAAAAAAAACTGAAGATAACTGTGATGGAGGATACAACATACAAAGAACCAAATATAAAAAGGATACATACAGGATAAATTGGAGATAATGCACATGTAATCTCATCATCAGCCAGATAGCCCTGTGGATAAAGGATAAGATTTAGCTTTCTTGCCCCACCCAGTTGCACACTCACTGGCTCTTAGGGCCCCTCAGAAAAAGAAGCACAAATATAATCTGGTCTATGATATATCAAGGGAACCCATACTGGTGAATCACTATTGGTCAACTGATCTTTAATTGCAAGTCAGGAATGGATGTAACATGCTTCCCTGTATCTTGCATTGGTCTAGAACAAATACAAAGCTAAAAATAATAGGATTTTAGAAAGAAATTTATTGTTCCTCTTTCATTCTTGAAGAGGACCAATGAAATCAGGAGGATGATGCCTTTACTTACAAGTAAATTGGATTTAAGGCAGGGTTGTGCAAAGTCATCAATCTCAACATTTGCAAGTCAAGAAAGAAAAGATATTTAGCAAAGGGGAAACCTGAAAAAAGTACTCAACTCCTCCACGTCTCTGTAAATTTTATTTTATATAGAATTCAAAGACACAAGGAAACAACAGCTGATTTACCCCACACACAAAAATTTCCCAAAAGAAACATAGATTGTATGAAATGTGTAACAAAAGGAAATTCCTTGCAATTCTTATGAAAATAAGGCACTCTGATTGATGGCCCTAGATGGTCTCTGGAGCCATTATGTCCTACATATCCTGTACATCTTGAGTTGATAGAGACAAGTCCAGTTTCTCACTATGCAATACTAATTTCCCCATCCAGGCATTTCTGACGAGACTCATGGTTAGAAACTGCTAATATAAACTCCTTGGCAGTTGGGGTACTTCCAGGAAAGAGACAACATAACAGCTGTTGACAATGGGCCATCCCTATAATATCTAGTAATCATTATCCTTCCCTTTCTCTCTCACAAAAATCCATTCTTAGACTGTCAGTATTGCACAGCCACATTATCAACAATGAGTTTTTTACTTATCAAACATTAAAAAAAAATGGTGATCTTTAGTCTGAATTTATTTTTTTTTTTCCAAATCTAAGCGGTTGCTAATTTCTACTATATTATCTTGCCATTCTATGGAGCAGTTCTCTATTTATACCTCTTTGTATTACTATATGTTTCCCATGTTGATGGATCATCATTCTTCCAGTCCCCCAGACTCACAAATTAGGAGTTACACACAACTAATCATTATTTCCCACATCCTTATATCCAGTCTGTCACCAAGGCCTGTTGATTTCCCTTCTGCAACACCATTCAAATACTCCCATTTCCATCCTATGACACTGCTGCTTTTCTGAGCACTCTCCCAGAATCTCCTGTCTAGTCTATTGCAACAGCCTGCTGGTTGATGAGTCTGCCATATCTCTCCCCATTCCAGTCCATCCTCTGGTGACAGACTGGATATGAGGGCTCCCAACTCAATAATCTCCAGTGATACCCTAACCTCACCAGGATCAAGTACAAAATGTTCTGTTTGTTGTTCACAACATCTCATAACCTTTACTACCTCCCCAATCTTTTTTACACCTTACTCCCTACCACATACTTTTTGATCCAAAGACATGATATAGGAAAATAAAAAGGATGGTCACACATGAAATTGCAAATCTATTATGTACAAATTGCTATTCTTTTTAAATATATAAAAATTTTATGTAATTTTTTTTCTTCCCTCTCTCAAAACCTAAAGATAGTTACTGTTAGAAATAAAAATGTGTATATGTTAAATCACTCAATACATACTTCTATTTATTAGTTCTTTTTCTGGATACAAATAGTATCTTTATCTTTCTTAATTCTAGCATTTGTAAGAGTATTTTTCATGTTGCCTCTCTAGTTAGATTAAAAGCTCCTTGAGGTTAGAGACTGTGTTTTGGCCTTTTCTTTTGTATCCTCAGCAGTTAGCACAAAAAAAAAAAAAATGCTTATTGGCTTGCTAATGATTAATTCAAGTTTAATGATTAATTCATTAATTCTTTCAACCCTTCATTCTCGCTAAGAGAATGTCTTCCTTACCAAAGTCAATCCTTAACTTGTGAGATACTTCTGTCTCCTTTTAGGAGCTTGCCATTTTAATTTCTCCTCTCTTTTTTATAATCTTCCTTTTCCATTGGTTCTTTCCCTACTGTCTACAAACATACCCACATTTCCACCAGTTCTTAAGACTATCTTCATTTAATCATAACATCCCAAAAGCTCACCCCTGCACAGCCCAAAAAAGCTTTTTCTACCCGGTGGTTCTGCTTACCATCTTCACACTCATACTTCATAAACTTTAATCTGACTTGTGACGCCTCCCTTTCAATAGAAATTACCCTCTAAATTGTTTATAGTAATGTAGTAACTGATTAAACCAATGTTCTCTTCTAAGTTCTCATCCTTCTTAAAATCTGGATAGCTGTTAACAATATTGGCTATTTCTTCTTCGCAAACATTCTTTCCTGAATTTCTGGGACACTATTCTCTTCTAGCTCTATTCCTACTTATTGGGCCCATTTTTTTTCAGTTGTCCTTGCTAAAAAATGACATTCCATTTCCTACCTACCTATCTATCCCCTTGTCAGAAATATTCTCTCCTCATTTCCATTTTGCAGAATCCCTAGATTCCTTCCAAACACATCTTATAAGCAACCATCTACAAAAAGATTTTCCTAATCTCATGAATTCTTACCACTCTCCATCCACATCTCCAAATCATATTGCATTAACTTTATATATATTTTGTATTTCTTTATTGGTATATTTTTCCCTTAAATAAAATGCAAACTCTTTGAGAGCAGAGGGTAATTTATTTTTGTATTTCCAAGTACCTAGAACATAGAAGATACTCAATGAATGTCACAGAGTGGAATAAAATTGAATATTAGAATTAAAGACATTCCATAGTCTTTCTTCCACCCCTTTCCAGCTTCATCTCATATGACTACCATTCTCATATCTCAAATTACAGGAATCTTCTATCCTCACCCTGACTTGACTGATTTTCCAGTTCTTCCCCATTTTGTCCTCTACTCTTACAATGGTTCTCTCCCCTCATTTCTGTCTTGGAAAGTCTTTCTTGAAACTCAATTTGTATATCATTTTTTTCAATGAAGACTTCTTGAGCCCCTCCTGCTCAAAGAGATCTTACCTCTCTACATCAATCACTCAATTAGCAAGCATTTATTAAGTGTCTCTATGCCAGGTACTGAAGATGCAAAGACACCCTCAAAGAACTTACAACCTATCCAATAGAAATCACATATAGCTATAAAGCTATTTTTTAAATAGATAAAATAATTTTTGGAGAAAGCTACTAGCAGTTGGAAAAGCTTCATTTAGAGAGCTAAATCTACACAGAAGCAAGGGATTTCAAGATGAAGAAGGAGTGCATTCCCTGGCAGACAACCTTTGCAAAAGGACTATGGAACAACATTTATATAGAGTGCTTTCTGCTAAGTGAGAATAGCAACTTCCATAGATTTTTCCTGATATACTTTCCTGGTATCATAATTATTTATATTAATGTCTTTCCAAGGAATTTTCTCCATCACTTTCTTATATCTTATATCTAGACAATGCACTAAAATCAAATCTGATTTGTTGTATTTTCTAATTTCTGAAGTGCAAGTGCTCACACTGATAATTTGACAGCTCATCTAAGCATTCAGTACAGGCTGGATCTAGCACCCCATTACAATAAAACCCAAATTAAAAAGAACCTCTCCAGATCTTAAAGCTTTCTAGGGAGAGGAGTGCTTTTTATCTTGTCCCTCAACATTCTGACCCTCCCTTATAATGTGTGTGTGTGTGTGTATGTAGATAGATAGATAGATAGATAGATAGATAGATAGATAGATAGATAGATAGATATATGTATATATACCCAGAGAATCTTAATTGTAATTTGAGGCTATTTTTTTGTTCTTGTGACCTCAAAGAACAGTTTCTCTTCATCACCTTCCAAACCCAGGAATACAGTTAGAAAACATGTTTTGGGGATAGCTATCCATGCTTCCAAAGACTTCTACTTTTTGTGCCTACAGGTCTTTTCCTAATATGATAGAATTTGGATCTCCTCAAGAAAGAGAGTTCTTTTTTTTTTTTTCCTCTTCTCCTCCCCAAGTATGAAGATGAAACTATTCTTTCTCTCTCTCTTTATTTAGTAGCTTTTTTTCCATTTCACAATAGTTCCCCTTTTTGGCATTTTGCTATTTTTATATTACTTTTGTGAGTGTGACCCATTTGTGATGATTATCTGAGATAAATCCTTCCGGCAATGGGAAAATCAGGGCTGAGAAACTCTACTATGTCTAAGTGGTGTTGATATCTGCCTGGCTTTTTTTAAAATTTTATGTTAAGCAGATTTGCAAGTTCGCTTTAATTGACAGGAGAAAAAGAATATGCAATTAAAAAGGTGTTTTTAATTTATTTTTAAGTGGAAATTAATAGAAATTATCTGCACAAAAGCAGGATAATAGAGCATGTTTTCCATTTAAAGATTACCAGCTACAACTCATGTTTCTATAGCACTTCAGAGTTTACAGAGTCTCCTTAATATAATCCTCTAAGGCAGGTAGGTCAAGCAATATCATTACCATTTTACAAGTGAAGGAAATGAAAACTTAGAGAATAACTTTCTTATGGTTTCCATACTGCCTTCAGAGGTCAGATTTGAACACATCTCCTAACTGAAAATTCAGGACTGTTTTCTCCTAAGTAGATCTGTCAATTGAGGCAATATCCAAGAAGCTGTCTTGCAGTTTCTGTTCCTATAGGCTAAATAATATCAGCCTCTTGTTATCAGTAGGAGGAAAAATACTGAATGGAATCACTGACTATAACCCACAAGTCTGAGTCTAGGAGTCAGGGGAGATCTTAAGTGTTAGAGATGGAAAAAAAATTTAACCTAGTTCAATCACTGAATTCTAATCCTTTTGTTTTAAAAAAGACTAATTTGTCTAATGTTGTGGAGGGAGTGAGCAGCAAAGCCAAAATCTAAATCTAGATCTTTTACTACACTGTCCTTTCTGCACACTACGCTTCTAAAGTTATATATAGCTTGGATTTAACATATATTTTAACATATTTAACATATATTGGATTACTTGCCATCTAGGGGAGTAGGTGGGGAGGAGGAGGGGAAAATTTGGGACACAAAGTTTTGCAAGGATAAATGTGAAAAAATTATCTATGCCTAAGTTTTGAAAGTAAAAAATAAATAAAGTTTTTATATAGGTTGGTGGTGGTACAGTGGTTAGAATTATGGAGATCTGAAAATCTGAGTTCAAATCCAGCCCCAGAGATTAGCTGTGAGACCCAAAGCCAGTCATTTAAGTGATACCTGCCTCAGTTTCCTCATTTGTAAAATAAAAATAATAAGTGTACCCTTTTCACTGTGTTCTTGGAAAGATCAAATGATATGATAGTTATAAAACACTTAACATAGGGCCTGGCAAGTAGTATGAGCTTAATAAATGTTCATTTCCTTCCTTTCTCTTAGAATCTTCACATCATGTAACTTCCATGCCATTCACCCTAACCAAGAGAGTGAAGATCTAAAGATCCAAGATCTAAAAAACTATATCTGTTACCTCATCTGTAAAATGGGAATAAAATTTCCTTAAAAGCTTCTTATAGTTGGCACAATTCCAGCTAGCAACATACTGCAGTTTTAGGGGAAATAGAAGAAAAGCCATGACCTTGGATTCTAAAATATATAATAAATTGAAATCATGAGTTAAGCTTAAATCATCGTTTCTTTTCATTCCAAAATATGTTCATTCAAATATATTAAGCAAAGCACAATACTTAATAGTGGGGATCTTCCAGAAATGGAAAATGTCATAGTTCTTGACTTCAAGATATTTATAACCTTATGAAAGTATATATCAATAATGTTGTTCCATTGTTTTATTCATGCCTGGCTTTTTGTGAGTAAGTATTAATATAGTAGAATGTGATAAGCAAAAAGGATACAAACAATGTGCCTTAGAATAATATGGAGAGGGACATAATGTTGGAGAATGCCAATTTTCAGAAAAGGGATGGCAAGAGCTCTTTCTTCACCAATTCAGTCTCCACACAGTAGCCAAACTGGTATTCCTAAAACAGATCTGCCATGTCAGCTTAGTGCTTAAAATTTTTCAGTGGCTCCCTATTACCTCTGGGATAAAATCCAAAATCCTCATCTTGGCACTAAGAACCCCTATAATTTCAATTCTATCTAACTGCTCAGTCTTATTTCTTCTCCCTCACCTACATATACTCTTCATTTCAGTCAAATTAGCCTGCTCACTGTATTCCCTGTATAACATCCCATGTCTAACCTTCACTATTTTGTCTCTCCATGCCTAAAATGTTCTCACTCATTGCTCATCCCATCTCATAGCATCTCTAATTTCTATGGAAAGATGTCTCCAAGGTTCCACCCCAATCATTGTCACACTCTTGCTCTCTTGCTCTTTAAATCATTTCATATTAAGATCCTTGGTTTAGAGAACTAAACATATGACAAAACTCATACTCCAAAAGGTTATAAGATTTCCTTGAGATCACACAGATATGAAGTAAAGGAGTCAGGATTCAAATCTAGTTCTGAGTGAATATCCAATATTCTTCCTCTTACACAAGCTATATTTTGTTTTTACTGAGGGAATGGGGATGAGTAACAGAATCTTCCCCCCATCTTGGCTAAATCACAAACTCCAGGAGAGTTTCAATTTACCTCAATTAAATTTAGGTAGCTATGGTATCTCCCCACCAAAGGCAGGAATTTTACCTGTTTCTTGTTAAATTTCCATTGCCTAGCAAAGAATTTTGCCCATAGTAGGCATTTAAATGCCTGTTGAATTGATTTGAATTGGTATCCAGGCAAGAAGAGAATCTCAACCCATGAGGCTGAGGAGAAAAGAGGAAGGAGAACAGTAAAAGTATTAGTCTATCACAATATCTCCTTTCTAAGAAAGAAATAACCCTTTCCAATTGAAGGTGTAGATGATCTCCCTGGACCTCTCAATTACTAAGAACCTAGTTCTGGCACATTATGGGTTAAAGGGGAAATTTATAAGGACATATCTCTTTCCCTGAAACATCAGGCAGTCCATATGTACACATTTCTCTCCACTAAGACCTAATTTTCTACCATTTGCCTTGATTTGCAGTTCTCTTTTCCCCATTCCCTTGATTTAATGCCTAATTATTTTTTGTCCCGTTGCCAGTAAAACAAAATATTTCATAACCACTTCTGTGGGTTTTTTTGGGCACTACTTTAAATACATGACTTAAACCTCTTGTATTACAAAATTTAGAGAGATCTAGTGAACACCTAGAGATGAAGTCTGAATTTTTTTCACAGCAAGTTGACCTGAACTTGGCATTTAGAAGCGTTGTGCTAAACTGTCAAGAGTGCCTCCAGATTTTTTTCAACTTCCCATTCCACAGACATGGGCATAATTTGACAACATTAACATCAGAATAGATTCCTACTTTACAACTCACTCTCACTGACTCCCTCCCTTTTCCTTATCCCCACCCCACACATTTTTTCCTCTGACTTTTTCCTTTTCAAACAACCTGGTGAGTTGGAACATCAGTGAATTGGAAATCAGGAGATTTTATTAGCTTTAGCTCTATTTCTAAATAGCCATGTGATTTTAAGCAAGTGATTTAAAACCCTCTCAAACTCATTCACCTTCTTAAAATTTCTGGATTTAACTCCATGACCTCCAAGGTCCTTTCTAAATATAATAGTCGAGGATTTCATGGGATGGGGATATCATAAGAAAAGAAAGGGCAAGAGGAACTTGCAGTTCTAGAGGTGAGAACTAACTGGGCCCCACATGTTCCCCACACAAACATTTAGTGTATTCTAGTTTAGTATATGTATACTTTAGTGTGTATATATATATATATATATATATACATATATATATATACATATACATATATATGTATATGTATATATATATGTATGTATATGTATAATAGCATACCTATAGATATAATAGCATACCTATATATATACATATATATATAATAGCATACCTATACATATATATATATGTGTGTATATATATATATATATATATATATATATATATATATATATATATATATATATAATAGCATGCCTATACTATATGCCCATTCTTCCAACTGAGAGTGTATTTTCAGGAGAATGTACCAGATTTATAGAGGAGATGTCTTGTAGCTATTGATTGTACTATACCATTTCAATAAATGTTGTCCTTGGCAAAAACAAATAAACAAAAAGCCTATGATTTGTGTGATTCTCCTTAATATTCTGGAATTGGAAGTGAAATACCCTCAACCAGAGTCATAGAGCAGCCAAAGCTATATATAGCATAACTATTCTTTTAGACTTTAAGCTACTCTCCAATTTCTGTGTAGGAAAAAGATGAACTCTGACCTGTAAATAAAGACTGTTGTTAGGGGGAAAATGTTAATAATGCAGATTAAAAGTAAGCACTGGCCCAGAGTCAGGAGGACCTGCCTTAAATTCTAGCCTCAGACACTTAATAGCTGGGCAAATCATTTAACCCAAATTGACTCCAAAACAAAACCAAAATTAATGTGTATATTTGGTTGGAGGGTGGGAGCTGATTGTTAAACATTTACCAGCATATTTTGCCAAAAACCTCTGGGCAAATATTTTGATGCTACTTTTCCTTATGTAGCCAATTTTATCTTCATATGAAAAAGTAAGAAAATAGTTAGACAAGTAGAAGAGATATGATTAAATCCCTTGGACTTAAATTGACTCTGTACTTATTTTCTCTACTCCCCATCTAGTGGGAGAACAAAAGATATTTATATTTGAAAACTGCAGAACCTGGACTTGCAGAGAGGTATTGTAGTTTCTAATAAAATAACCATTACCTGTCTGGCTTATGATCTCACCTGAGACTAAAAATCAGGAGGTAAACGGCATGCTCACCACAAGCTAGGGTGAGGTTTTTGACAGGAGAAACTAAACCCCTGGCTGGGAAAGGCAATCCCAAGAAGCTATGAAGCCCATAGTTCGAAGAAAAGATCCTGCTTTTTGTTCTAAAAAGATTAGTGCTTACGATGGAGAATCTTCTTTGATGAAAAATCAAGTCTTGAGAAAACAAGGCAATTGGGGTTCTGTGTTGCTCCTACTGTAGGAGATTTTTGCTGTTTCCAAGCCAGCTAGAAAAATCTAAAAGCTGAATTTTAAGCTAACAAAATGTGGCATTTCAGGAAGAGATAGCTTCCAGAAACTGGAAGCATTGGAGTGTCCAGCCAAGTAGCATCTGGCAGAAGTGACACATCCAGTGGAATAGCATCTGGGGACGGCATGGCCAGCAGAACAGCAGCCGGCAAAGTCTCTGAGCCTATCCATCCGGAAGCAGCATCTGGTTATGGAGGTGACACGCCCTTCTGAGCAGCATCCAAAAGGGATGACAGGACCAGTCAGAAGCACGCCTGTGGGAACGATACAAAGACCATAGCAAGAACTCAGCAGTCTTACAGGAACAGATGTGGGATGTATCCCTCCCCCTATGCAATCTCTGTATCGGTCCACTCTTCACACTGATGTATGAGCTCAAATGCAAATGTTTGTGATAAAGATCAATTACTATAAAGTGAAATGTTTTGTCCCTTCAAAATGTCTTATTATGTCATTTTATGAAAAGTCTTTTTTATGAGCAAATTGGTTCACTATTAAAAGTAAAGACATCTATCAAGGGGTATGAACTATGATTGTAAGTAATACTTGGAGAAACTTATGTCTGGAATATTCATTTTTCTCCAGGAGAATGACTATGATTTGGGGTTTGCCCTCGGAGTTCTGCTCTATAAATAGGAAAGTTAACCAAGTCTTTAAAAATTATTTCTCATGTATAGAAGAGTTGCACTTGTTTAACATACATTGGATTACTTGCTGTCTAGGGGAGGGGGTGGGGGAAAGGAGGGAAAGAATTTGGAATGCAAGGTTTTGCAAGGGTTAATGTTGAAAATTATCCACACATATGTGTGTTTTGAAAATAAAAAATTTTAAGGAAAAATTTCTCATTCTAATTATTTCAAATTCCTTCAGAGAATTGATACTAAGTTGACCTTCCTCATTCTGTTTTTTAATTCACCCAAACATATATATCACAAGGGAAATCATATAATCACAGTAGAATCATAGACTTAGAACTGAAAAGGACAATATGGACCAGCACCCTCATTTTAAAGAAGAGGAAACTGAGGCACAGAAAAGTTATTGTATTCATCCAGGGCCATAGCTAGTCAATACCTCAAGTATGGGGAAGGAAGGGAAATTTTGGAACACAAGGCTATGGAAGGATAAATATTTTTAAAATTTATCCATGCATATGTTTTAAAAATAAAAAGCTTTAATAATAAAAAATAATATTTTTAAATGCCTTAGGTATGATGTGAACCCAGGTATTCCTGACTCAACTTCAATATTCTCTTGGGCATGAGCAATATAGATTCTTAGAAATATTTAATAACAGCCATAAAATGCTAGAAATTTGCAAAAGTTCTTCAAGCCTAACCAACTAGTGAGTATTTTTATCTTTGGGGGAGCATTATTCACCCCTTGCAGAAGTTTTGAAAAATTGACCCTTTTCCATTTTCAGCTTCAGACCAGCCTCCTCAAGTCAATCTAACACTTTTGTCCACTCTCATGCAAAGAAAATGAGGTCATCCAGTTACCTCAACTGCTCTAAGTAGTTTGTTTCTCTAAGAACCTTCTCTATAAGCCAATGAAATGTGGCAGATGCCTCCAAGGTACCTTGGAGCATAAACTGAAACTCACAAAATTCAGCTGGTCAGATGAGAACCGTCTTCCCCTTGCCTTCCTGGACCATCTGGTAGCATCCACTGCCCATTGGCTGCTAGTAAACAGCCTGGAGAGTCTTAAAGTATTGGCTTGGAATACTAGACCACTTTAGTTCTCTTGTTCAAAGTCCAATTGTTTACACATATCCAGATCTTCCCGGTCTTTTTTCAAACCATTATAATAGGTGATACATATGAATTGCTGGAATTACTACATTACAAAAAATCAATGGATTGAAAAGTGATGAATCTATCAGTGTCCATCTGGTCCAACCCAGATATACTAAATCTCCATTATAGTATATCCAATAAGGGGCCATCCAGCTTCTGCTTGTAGATCCCAAGGAGAAGAAACTTGCCCCCTCTCCATATAACCCTTTCCACTCTGTGACTCAGTGTGTTCAGCAGCTCAAATTATCAGGTAGCTTTCTTTTGTCTCAAGCTAAAATTTGCCCCTTTCCAACTTCTATCCTCTTCTTGGTTCTATTTTCTGGGTCCAAATAGAACAAGATTAGACCTTCCCCTAGATGGCTGGTCTTCAAATACTTAAAAATGGCTACCAGTTTGCCTCTTGATTTTCTCTTCACCAAAATAAATAAATATGAACAGTTTCTTTAATTGATCCTCATCTAATAATAGGGGAATGGCAGCTAGAAGACAGAGTGGGTACAGTACCAGGCCTGAAGTCAGGATGACTTGAGTTCAAATATGTCCTTAAAAACTTACTAGCTTTGTGACCCTGTTTGCCCCAGTTTCCACATTTGTAAAATGAGCTAGAGAAGGAAATGATAAACCACTCCAAGAAAAACCCAAATAGGGATCATGGAGTGTTGGACACATGGAATGTGTCCCAAATGGAAGACTTTACATTTATCCCTATTAAATTCCATCTTCACAGAATTAGCCCAGTATCCTACCCAATAATCTGTATACAACTAGACCCAAGAGTCCAAACTGGTGTTTTTAATATAGTCCCTAGCTGAGAATGTTTTTTATATATATATATTTTTAAAAACAATAAAATTTACTCAAAAATGTAAAATCCATTCTCAGTTGTGAGCTTAGTCTAAGTCCTCATTTATCTGATGCTTGTGCTAAATTTTTGAATCCCATTGCCATTATTTACAACATGAGTTTTCCCTCCCACCTTCATGACATCTGAAAATTTCTTGAACAGACTATCTATGCTTTTTATCCAAGTCATTGATAAAAAATGCAAAACAGCACCTAGCCAAGTACAGATTCCTGGCATTCCCAATCAGAGACTTCCTGTCTTGTAGACAGTGAACCATTAACAGCTATTCTCTGTATCTGGCCATTCCTTTAGTTCTGAACCCAGCAGACTGCCTTATCATCTAATCATATTGCTCCATCTTCTTCACAAATAGTATGGAATAATTAATCAAAACTTTTGTGAAAATGTAGGTAAATTCCTATAGATCCATAACATTCCCCTCAAAAGCTAGTTTTATGGTTATTGAGTCTTTCTTCATGATCCCATTTGGTATTTTCTTGTCATTTTTTTTTTTTGCTTTGTCATTTTTTCCCTCTAGCTCATTTTACAGATAAGGAAACTGAGGCAAACAAGGTAAAATGACTTGTCCAGGATCACACGGCTAGTAAGTGTCTGAGGCCAGCTTTGAACACAGGAAAATGAATCATCTTGACTTCAGATCCAGTATTCTATCTACTTCTACCTAGAGAGTATAATACATATAAAAGTAGAATTAGTAAAACCCCTCATTTTACAGATGAAGAAACTGAGACCCAGAGAGATAAAATAATTTCACCAGGTAGATGTACAATGGTAAACACTTAACAATCACTTGGGGCGGGGGAGGTTATGATACATTTAAAGTTTAATTGGCTTTATTAGCATTTTTCCATTATTAAGTTTAAACATCAAAAAAACACTAAAATGAGCCCTGATTTGTAGCATTTGCTAATTTCTGATGAACATTTATTTAACTATCAACTTTTACAATCCAGTTTGATCTGGCTCTAACCAGCCTGTGGCCCAAAGACATACAATCAGAATGAAGAAGATTTTGAAATTAGTTTTTCTGAATCCAATGTTCTTTTTCCTACATTCTTCTGGTCTTGGGTCTGGGATCTTGGGCCAAACAGACTAAGTATAACTCCTGTTCTACATAATAGCCTGTCAGGTAATTGAAAACTAGTATTGTTGTCTCCCCACCCCACTCTTATTCACATTAACTATTTCCAGTTCTTTCAGCTGATCTTTGTGGCCCATTACCATGCTAGTGGTCCTCCTCTAGACTCTCTCAAGTCTATTCATGTCCTTTCTAAAAAGTAGTTTTGGAACATAATATAATATTTCAAATCAGATCCAACTAAGGTAGTATGAAGGATCCCTGACCTCATTCCAAAATTACATTAGCTTTTGATAGTCATATCACATTTCATGTTGAACTTGTGGTCTATAAAAACCACCAGGACTTTTTACAGATCTACTTTTATCCAGCCACGTGCCCCCATTTTGCATTTGAGAAGTTGATTTCTTAATTCAAGTCTAATATTTTACATTTATCCCTATAAAATCTCATCTTATCAAGACGTCCCAATTTTCTAGGACTATTGACATTTCTTAGAACCCTAACTCTGTCATCCAGTCTATTCCATAGTATGTAGACAGTTTATAAGGTTCCTTGTCTAAAATTGTCATCTAGAAAACACATTTGGAAAGAACATCCCTAAAAATCATTGTTCCCTTAAAATCTATGTTGTTTTTTTACAGGTTTAATATAATGCCTGGTACAGATACTAAATAAAAATTTCTCTCTCTCCCTATCTATCACCCTTTTAATTACCTATCAGTCATCTTTCATTTGTCTATATTCTATCATCTATCATTTGTGTATAATGTATGATGTATCTTTTTTATCTGCCATTCATCTAGTTATCAATCATTTATCTACCAACTCTCTATCATTTGTCTATAATTTATCTTGCTATATGCTCTGTTATTTATCTGTCTATAATCTAACATTTCTTTATCTATCCATCTATTGACAATAAGTGCCACCTTCCAAAAGGAGACTCTAACAGGAAGGGAGGATATCTCAAAACTAAAAAGAGTTTCAGAGTTGAAAACAAGGTAATATTTCAGGTGGAAGAGAAGTCATACCCAGAGAGAACTGTGAATTATTTTTCTTTTCTACCTTCCTTAAATAGACTTTGGGTTAGGTAACAATGGAGATGGTATAGCAATGGGGACCCCAAACAAAATACACTCTAGTCCTAGTATGCAGAGTATCTGAGAAACAATAGCACTTAATTCTCACAGTGAGCATAGTGACATTTGGGAAATAGTTTCAGGCACAGCCTGGCCAAATGCTCCCAATCTGCATTCTATGGGGCAGGAACACTGAGAAGCCCCTGGTGCCCCATTTCCATAACATACTGCATTTCTATGGTATCCTAGAGGGCTCCCATTATAACTTTAGACTGTTTGTCCCTCTGCACAGAAGATATTTTGACTGCTGTCCGGAAGATAGGAACAGCTGGGTTGTTAAAGTCACCATGCTCCCATTTCCGCATAGACCAGATTGTGTCATAATTGGAAATGTGAAATATGACTTCCATTGTTTAAGTTTCAAAAGGCAGGGGTGAAACCTGTTTTCCTCATCTCTAAACCCTGGAAAGACAAGAATTGCTACTGAGGAAATAGTGGTAAGTGCCCTGTATTCCCAAAGGAATACTGAGGAACCTAGGAAGAATGGATAGAGTATAGAAGATCTGCAATTCCTATAGATTAAAGTCGACACATGTATTGTATAAACATTGGAAAAAAAGAAGGAAACAAATATTTACTAAGCACCTA
The DNA here is from genome assembly GCF_048593235.1 of Sminthopsis crassicaudata. Lineage (NCBI taxonomy): Eukaryota > Metazoa > Chordata > Mammalia > Dasyuromorphia > Dasyuridae > Sminthopsis > Sminthopsis crassicaudata. Next base: position 66,388,382 of record NC_133620.1, read on the forward strand.
CTATGTGCTATGCATTGTGCTAAGCACTTTATAAATATTACTTCATTTGATTCCTATGACAACTCTGGGAAGTGGTAGATGCTTTTATGGTCCCCATTTTATGTTGAGGAAACTGAGGAAGACGGAAGTTAAGTTGCTTCCTATGGATAGTGAATGTCTGAAACTGGATTTAAACTCAAGTTTTCTGAATTAGACTCAATTCTACTGCACCTCATCGATGCTTCTAGAGCATTAAAGTAAATTGAGTTTAGGATAGAGGATGGATCCCCACTTGTATGACAGTGCTCTGATATGGGATCTCATAAGTGAATGTAGGGGTCACAAAAATATAATTTATTTTCAGAAAATGTCTTATTTACATACTTATTATATATATAAAATCTCCAGGGTGATTTCTTGGGCAAAAAGGAAAGTGGAAAAAGCTTAAGAAGCTCTGGGATAGATCATGGTCCAAAAAAGTGGTCCAGAAAATCTAAACCCCTCTTTATTTTGTATATCTTAGGGATCCCTTTTAAGATTCACAATCTATTTCCCATATTGTATTAGATTTTCTAGATATTCCCATGTGGTATTATAGATATTAGTATTATTTTATAGATGAGGAGGGGCAGCTAGGTAATACAGTGTCTAGAGGATGAGATCTGGAGTCAGGATGACCTGAGTTCAAATTCAACCTCAGACATTTGCCATCTGTATGACCTTGGACAAGTCAACTAACCCCATTTGCCTCAGTTTCTTCATCTGTAAAATGAGTTGGAGAAGGAAATGGCAAACTGCTGGGAAAACCCCAAAGAGGGTCATGAAGAGTCAGACAATAGTGTAAGATAACTTACAGATGAGGAAACTGAAGCTCAGGTAAGTTTAATGAGTCAAACAAAAAATGTCAGAGGCAGATTTGAACTCAGATCTTCCTGATTTCAAAATCAGCATTCTTTCTTCTCCACCAGATTGTCTTTCTCAAATGGTCTTCAGTCATTTTAGCCATTAATGATAACTTTCAACTTTTGTGTTCCCATAAATTTAGATTAGAAAAAAATTTATTTAGTCCAACCCATTTGGGGGGATGTTCTCTTTCTGGATTTCTGCAGTTCTTATAGTGTATGATCTGGTGGGAACTAGGAACAGCGATTAAAAGAGCCTTTGATCAAGCCCATGAGTCCTCTCAATAGATTTGATGAGATTAGTGGATATGGACTTTTGTTAGAAAGGGATCTCCCCTCTCAATGATCATAAACCTTAGCCCTTTGCTGAAAGACATGTCATCCCCTTGCTGAAAGACAGAATGAACTCCAATTGATTCCTAGTGAGACAGGTTGTCCCAGAGATGATCTAAAACTAAAAGTAAAAATATTCAGGATTTGGTCATACCAACTATTCTTCCTGTTTTCCAGAAGATTACTGTAAATTTTCCCTTGTATTTCCAAACCAAGAGTACAGTAGACTGTATGTTTGGGGAAATGGAATTTCTTCTCTCCCCCAAATAATTTTCTCTATCCTCTAACTAAAAAGAGAAAATGTTGTCTTGTAGGAGAAGCACGTGTTGATATCAAGCAGACTATGTTTGCCCAAGTGAGACCCTGACACAGGAGTTCTTTAAACTCTCAATTAAGTAACAACCAGGTGGTACAATGGATGGAGAACTTTCTGAGTTTGAATCCAGTCTCATGCAATGTCTAGCTGTGTGACCCTGAGCAAGTTAATTAACCCTGTTTTCAGTTCTTCATCTGTAAAATGAGAGAAGAAGGAAATGGCAAATTACTCTGACAAGAAAACCGTGAATGGGGTCACCACGAGTTGGAAATGACAGAAAGAGAAACTCCAAATTCCTGACTGCCTTCTTTTTCTTCCTGTTTCCTGAGCATGGATCAAAACCTAGCAATTGTGAGAAATAGAATGGACCGTGTTAAGGTTTAACCTCAAGAGTAGTCCTGAGTTCAAAAGTTCCTCCATTTGAGAAAGGAGCACCAGCTACCCTGAGGGAGATTTCCTTAACAGCATGCTTTTAGCACAACTGCCAATAGCTAAAGTCAGAGGATAACGGAGAAGTAGCTCGGGAACGGGTAAATTCTCAGTGATAATTACTATGAGATGCTTGGACAGCAAAGGTCCAAGATAAATGGGAAATATCTGTCTTGTAGTCCCACAAAGTGTCATTACTTTCTAGGGGCAGTATAATATAATGGGCTATTAAAGTGTTTTATATTCCTTGTATTTCTTCATGCATGCTGTGATACTTATGCATTTTTAATGGAGCTATCCTCTATCTGATACCTGTATTGTAAATTGAATACCTTTGTGGGAGGGCATCCTGTTACTCTGATGTGGGGAAACCCTGACCATATTTAAGCAATCTTTTATAAATTTACCTGGAGTTTTATTTTGGGATGAAAGAAGAGCCAGAGAGTAGAACCTTACCCCTCTGTGGTCAGATCCCCAGGATCAAATCTGGTTCACATGAATTTTGTCTTTTGGGCAAGACAACCTGAGATACAGATGAGTCCACTCATATCACACTGGCCATCACTGTATTCTGTGGCTTTTCTTTTATTGTTGACACGTACTCCTGATTTTTCGTGTATTTTTATTTTCTCTCTATGATTGGCCTGTAAATTCCATGAGCAGAGAACATGTGTTATTTTTTGTGAGCTCATTAACTAAATAATTGGAGTCGGATTCACTCAGTGAATGCACTATTTATTGAAGTAATAAATAAATTATTAAATACTCCCTTTTTTCTGCCCAGAGAAATCCAGGATCTCTGATCTCACATCTCCAAAATCTGACAGTGATCTCCTTCAAGGCAACCAAGACAGTATCCAATAAAATCCAATGTGCTCTATCATTATTATGATCATCAATAGTTAGCATTTATCTACCACCTATTATGTGCCAGGCACTGTGCTAAGGACTTTACAAATATGATCACAATTTTGCCTTCTTACTCTATGAAAAGCACTAGAGATACAAGGACAAAAATTAGTGATCCTGCCCTCAAGTGCATACATTCTACTGGGGGAGGGGGAGAGAGATACAATGTATAAAGAAATAACTTTATACATAATAATAAATAAATACTACCTTTTTCCTGTCTCTGACTTCATACCTCCAAAATCTGAATCTTAGGTACATCAGGGCAAACACATAGAATCCAGTCAAATCCAATAAATATCATCATTATCATCATCAATAAAAATAATTAACATATATATATACTATGTGCCAAGCATTGTGCTAAGATTTACAAATATTATCACATTTATTGCCTTCCTACTATATGAAAAGCATTAGAAAAAAAATTAAAATGAGAGTCCCTGCCCTCAAGGGCCATACATTCCACTGGGAGCTACAAGGTATGAAGGAATAACTTTACATATAATAACTAAGAAAAGACAGAGTGTTTACAAATATCAGAAAAGCCTTTCAGGAATAAATGACCCAAATGAGTTTTAAAGAAGACTAGGGGTTGTAAGAAGCAGAGATGAGGCATAGGGGACAGACTATGCAAAAGTGCAGAGGTGGGAGATGGAATATTAATATTCAGAGAATAGCAAATTTGGCCAGAACATTATTATGTTAATTAATTATCAGTAATTATCTATGCTTTATCAATAGTCTTAGAAAGAGAACTTATTTGAGACGAACAAGATGGCACTAGATTTATGAAGGGAAAAGAAATTCTGTGTTGGTCAACTCATTCAGCCTACCCCTGCCTTTCATAGAAGCTCATATCAAATGCCTTGTTTCTCTCTTTTACATAGAGGTCTGTTTGACATTTGTAGTGAAGTTATCAGAAAGCCTAATCTTGCCTCTTCCAAAGAGACTGATCCATAGCCAGGATCTTGCTGGTGGCCAACAAAGGACTTTGTTCTCTGCCAACAATTTGGCTGAGATTTAAGATTGAGAAAACATCAATAAAATGTTTTTAAAGAGGGAATTGTCCAGGGTCTCACTCCAGGCAAGGTCTTACACTTACAGATTAAGAATCTGGCTTAATGTAAATGGGCTAGTGGAGGTGTTTATGGATTGGCAGAAACAAAAAAGAAATAAAGAAAAAAATGGGAAGAAAAACAGGGGAAAGAGTGGGAGATGACCTTGTATTTGAGGCTGGATCTCTATCTTGCCACTGGACCCAAAAGTCTCTGGAGGAGAAAGTGAGGCAGGTGACCTTGCAAAGCCCTCCCTCACTTCAATCCAATTCACTTTCATGTACGACATTTTCTCCCTGATGTCATGGTCCATTTAGAGAACAAGGGACAAACAACAATAACAACAACAATTTCTTGATTCTATGGAATGTAGGATTGTAGAATTATTGGACTTCAGAGCCAGAACGGACCCAATAATTCATTTAAACTGATATATAAAATCCTTAAGCCACAACCCCATTTTTGTCTAACCAAAAACTCATTAGAAATTCACTAAGGCTATATAAGTCCCCTGCACAATTCTAACTGTTTGGGTCTGCCTTTGGGAAGCCCCAGTGGTTTCCATCAATCAAGGCATATTAAATATATGTTAACATCAGGTTACAGATGTCTCTTTATTCTAGTATTAAAATTTCTTAAGTTTTTTTCCTCTTACAAATATATTTTTCAAAGATGTCAACCCACATTAAACAAGTAATAAATGAAATTCAGCTCTTACTGTATACCAAGCACTATGATAAATGCTGGAGATTCAGAATAATACAAAAGTAGAGACAGAATCTGACATCAAGGAGGGGAAGACAGCATATATTGTGAGGGTCCTCTCCAAGGAAAGGTATTGAGAGTTACCTAAATAGTGTCCTAGAGGGGAAGACTTACACATCTTTTCTATTATCATTGGTAGTATTGATTAAATATGGAAGAATCTAATATTGACTCAGGTAAAAGAATGGGAGCAGACAAGGAAAGGAATGAAGCCAGAGATCCAAGAACTAAAGAAGAAAAGGGCATCCTTCCAATGAGGAGAAGTTAGCTACTGCTATCTAGAAAGCATGTCCCAATATAAAAAGAGCCAGATTTAGAATCTGACCTCAGACACTATGTTTCCCTGGACAATTCACCTATTTATCTCAATTTCCTCATCTATAAAATGAGCAGGAGAAAAAAATGAAAAACCACCCCAATAAACTTTCCAATAAAATGTCCAAAGAGTTGGACATGACCCAAAAACACTGTTGAAAAAAGAAGCTAGAGTCAGAGAGACCCAATGAATCACAGTCTGACTAAAAGATCCTTTTTTATTTATTTAGACCTGGAAAAGAACTTACTGATTATTTCATGAGTCAATTATTCTTCATATTTCAGACGTCTGACTTTTAGTGACCCCATTTGAGGTTTTCTTGGCAAAGATTCTGGATCATTTTGCCATTTTCTTCTCCAGATCATTTTACAGATGTGAAAACTGAGGAAAACAGGGTTAAGTGACTTGCCCAGGGTCACACAGCCAAGAGGTATTTGAGGTCAGATTTGGACTTAGAGAGATGAGTTTTCCTGACTCCAGGCCCAGCACACTATCCACTGTATCACTTAAAAGTCCTCAAAAATGAATGACCATTCATTGGTGCTATACCGTACCACTAGAGGGGTGCAGTTACTTTTGCAAAAGCATGGAGATAGGAAACTGAAATATTGTGGTTTGAGAACAACAAATATCCTAGAACGCATGAAGGGAATGAATAATCCTGGAACAATGAGCTAGAGTCAGATCATGGCGCTAGAGGAGAAGATTTTGAATTTTATCCTAAATAGGGAGATCTGAAGTTTCATGAAGAAGCAATTTCAGACCTCATTATTTATCCAAAAAGAAATAAATATACAAGGAGTTTAGAAGAATCATGGATCTACTGTGATACGGGTCCTCCATGGCCAACTCCTTCATTTAACAGAAGTCTAGTGAGGTTAAATTCAAGTTCATACAGATGGCACATAAGCAGCTGAATCAGGGTTACAAGCCAGGCTTTCTGACTCCCAATATAGTGATTCTTCCTTTTGACCATATTATTTCTCCCTCCAACAGTCCCTTCCTTCTGTGTCTGGAGCATTCAATGCCAACAACATTCTTATTAACCCAAGGACCCACAGAGGTTATGGAGGTAAACAGTATGACAGGGCCAGAAGTTCACAGAGACACAATAATAAACGCAATGAGAAAAAACAAGCTGTTAATCTCATGTTAGCCATCATCAATTGTAGATGAAAAATAGAGCTGAGCCAAGGCAAGGCTTTGATATTATCGGAACTAGGTTATTTTCCCCCTAGGAATGGTCAGACATAAATATGATTTGGGGTTTTAAGGAATTTACTCCATGATGCTTTATACGACTAAAAACCTTCAGCTTGTTAGCAGCTGACCCCAATGAGTCAAGGGCAGCAGACAGACTGAGACACTATATCAGAAAACCGAAAGGGATGCCAATAGCAAACATTCCATATACCCTATGAAATAATGTCCAGGAAGCAACGGAGAAACTTGGCACAGACACAGGCATGGCAGCTGGCCTGCTGGCAGCAACAGTGACCTGGGTGAAAGGAGAAAAGAAAAGGCTACTTTGCCTATGACATCCTCCTGTTTTCCTGTGTCACTGGAGGTTTGGGAGGACAAAAATAATGTGAAAGAATTTTGTTCCTATCACCAGGAGGAACCAGGACCTCAGAGTCCCTAAAACGAGAGCATCCTTCATAGAATTTAGAAGCAGGACTATTTGGGAATGCCCAGAGCATTCTGTGGACACTTCTACTTCACTACCTTCCACTCCTGGCTTCAGGGGCTTATGAGGCTATGGAAGGGATGATTCAAACAACCCACTGAAGATTGGAAAGTGCCCGGTGTTGCTCTGATATTTCTGGAGCAATAGCACATACCTTATATCCTTAGGCCATTAGAATCGCAGAGAATTTAGAGACAATCTAATGTAATATAATATTACATGTGAAGAAGAAGAAAAAAGAAGAGGAGGAGGAGGATGACTAAGACTACAACAATGATGATGATGATGAAGAGGAGGAGGAGAAGGAGGAGAAAGAAGAGAAAGGAAGGAAGGAAGGAAGGAAGGAAGGAAGGAAGGAAGGAAGGAAGGAAGGAAGGAAGGAAGGAAGGAAGGAAGGAAGGAAGGAAGGAAGGAAGGAGGGAAGGAAGGAAGAGCAAGAGAAAGAAAGAAAGAAAGAAAGAAAGAAAGAAAGAAAGAAAGAAAGAAAGAAAGAAAGAAAGAAAGAAAGGAAAGGAAAGGAAAGAAAGGAAAGGAAAGGAAAGGAAAGGAAAGGAAAGGAAAGGAAAGGAAAGGGAAGGAAAGGAAGAAAGGAAAGGAAAGGAAAGGAAGGGAAAGGAAAGGAAAGGAAAGGAAAGGAAAGGAAAGGAAAGGAAAGGAAAGAAGGAAAGGAAAGGAAAGGAAAAGGAAAGGAAAGGAAAGGAAAGGAAGGAAAGGAAAGGAAAGGAAAGGAAAGGAAAGGAAAGGAAAGGAAAGGAAAGGAAAGAAGGAAAGGAAAGGAAAGGAAAGGAAAAGGAAAGGAAAGGAAAGAAGGAAAGGAAAGGAAAGGAAAGGAAAGGAAAGGAAAGGAAAGGAAAGGAAAGGAAAGGAAAGGAAAGGAAAGGAAAGGAAAGGAAAGGAAGGAAAGAAAGAAAAAAGAAAGAAAAGAAAGAAAAGAAAAAGAAAAGAAAAGAAAAGAAAAAAGAAGAGGAAAGGTAAGAGTTTAATTATTATCTATAGCCTCCTAGAAGTCCTCCACCTAGAGGCCTCCCTCTCAGTATCAGTAATAAGAATATAAGAATACCAAAGTATGTAATGCTATTATGTCCAAGACTGGATTACTTAGATAAACTCATTGGCCATCATAAAGCTTCAGATGAATCGTGCTTTCACTTCATTCAATAATTCTAGTAGAAGTTCTAAATATCAGTGACCAGAAAAAAAATAATCTAATCCATAGAATCAAAAATCTAGGACTTAGATGAGACCTTTGAGATCATTGAGCTACATTTCTTCATTCATCAAATTAAACAATTAAAGATCCAAGAAATTAATTGGATTGCCCAAGGTCACCCATCCAATAAGTTTCAGGGCTGGAGTTTGAACCATGATCTTCCTAGCTCCAAGACTAGTGGACCATATACTGTTTCTTCCTTGCTACTCTTTCTTCACTTAACCATTTCTTTGACTGCACTCTACCTCTCCATGTCTGACTTTCTTTTGCTTCTCTTTACATTTTCTAGCCCTTCTTGTGTGGATAAGCTCAAATTCCTCCTGCCAGTTTTCAGCTGAACATCCCACATGGACAATTCATCATTGCCTCCAATTCAACACATCGAAAGCTGACTTCATCATCTCCGTAAACGAATTTCCCCTTCTGAATTGCCATTTCTATCAATATTAGCTCATCAGACTGGATGTTTCATAGAGATCTCAAATTCAATGTGTCCAAAAGAGAGCTCTTGCCTAAATATTCTTCTTAACTCCCCTCTTCTTATAGAGGAGACCCTAAATCTCTGTTACCTGGGCCCATAAACCCTATGGACTTCAAATGCAAATGACTTTTTCATAAATATATTCAACCAGTTGCCAACCTTTATCATTTCCATTTCCATATCTCTCCAATATATCCCTTTTCTCTCCACTTATATAATTACTACTCTGGTGCAAGCCCTCATGACCTCATAGCTAGGTTATTATAATGACCTTCTGGATGGTCTCTGACTTGAGCCTCTCTCAGTTCTAGTATATCCTCCCTTCAATTGCCAAATTGATTTTCCTAAAGAGCAGATGTGACCATATCACTCCTTCCAAATTATCAATATCTTCCAATGACTATCATCTCAAAGATCAAATATAAAATCCTTTGATTGGCTTTTACAATTCTTCACAACCTGGTTCTTTCCCACCGTTCCAATTTTCCTAGACCAGTATAATCTTACAACTCTGACCTTCTTGCTGTTCTTTACATAATCCTTAATCTCCAGGACTTTTCACTGGCATCTCCCCCATGTCTGGAATGATCTTCTTCCTCAGTCCACATCTTGAAATTCCCAGTCAGTTAATCAACACTGATATGGATATACATAAACCTGCTCCAAGTGCAGTCCAATCCAGTGGCATGACTTTAAGTCAATTAATCACCTCAATATTTTAAATAAAGGTTGTCAACCAGGTGATTCCTTCTAGTTCTAACCTTCAGAGAGATGGCCACTCTGGAGACATCTGAAAATTGCTGATTTATCACAAGACCCAGAACTATGTTCCCAGATTGGGAACTCTTTACTATCCCAGGGCACTCAAACCCATGGGCTGCACATGTGTCAGCACATAACCCTCAGGAAAAACCAAGCTGTTCAACTGTCTTGTGTGCATTATAAAATATTGATTAGGGAATTTTAAATTTTGAAATGATTTAGGAGTCCCGAGATGGGGAATGTAATGTACTGTGCCCAGCTGCGTTATGAGCCATCTATCTCCTGTCAGCAAGCAGCAAGAAAGTGACAGAATCAATACAAACGTGTCTGAAGACAAGCTTAACTCATTTCCCTCCCCCCTGGGGCGACAAGCAGAATGGGTCAGTAGTGGAAGGATTGGGGCATAGAGTGCCAGTCTGGGCACCCTCCTTGCCAGGCAGAAAGGACAGTAAGATTAATCTATTGCCCTTTTCATTCCTTTTCCATTGGCAGGAACCACTGGGACAATGGGCTTGGTTACCTCTGACACAAGCCTGGGAACTGAGCCACATATCACCAAAAATTATGGCATTTCGTTTAATCCAGACGTTCTTTAAGGGCTTGCCCTTAGAGGTGGAAAATAATAGGATCAAAAATCTAGAGTTAGAAGGAAACTGAAAGCCATATAATCCAACCCTTTTATTTTACAGAAGCAGAAACTAAAACCCAAGGTCACAAAGGTAGAAAACATAAAAAGTAGGATTTGAATACAACTCCTGGTTGTTATGAGAATAGTAGTGTGCTCCTTCATCTTCAGGGGCTTCCTTGGCTGGTGGCCCCTCTTCTCAGCAATATTTCCTGGCACATTTAACATAAGTGTGACTAACTGATAATGATTCAATTCCTTCCTGTCTCAGATGTGGTTCTATGCGCCAGAGGCATTTATTAACCATGCATGCTGAGAGAGTTGAAGAGATATTTGGATTTTTTGATCTAAAGAATACTATATACATCAGGCACACAAACTGACTTGTTTAAGCCTACCCTCAAATACAGTCAGAAGGGATATGTTGGCCACCCCCAACATCTTTTTGGTATGGCATACTAGAGAGCATGTCTGTATTAAAGACCTATTTACTGTCAGTACCAGTGACTGTTGACATATTGGTCCCTTACTTTATGGCCAAGTTCTCTTGACTAAGAAGTCTTCATGGCAAATTCATTCTCCTGAGGGATTCCTCATAACTTCTGATTAGTCTTCTGTCAACTCCAGTTCATGGACCTGCCTCTGATCCTATCTCATCAATTCTTAAAGCCTGGAAACTCAGTTTGGTTTTCATCCTTCATTCTTTTTTCCTTCTCACTCTTGATATTGCTCATCACTTCTCTTTCTACATGTTCTTTCTACATCCACTGCATCCTGGCCATTCCCAGTCATACTGATTTTTGTCTTGCCATTGAACTTTGATGACTCCAGAAGAGAAAGTGAGACTGATGACTCTTCACAATTCTGCTTCAGTTAAATCTAATTCATTCTCAAGTCAGAATATTACCTGCGATGTCACTAGTTCTCTTCAAAAAGTAAAGGACGATTCTAGATAAGTCCAATGAACTTTGCACAGAAAACACCATTTATATCCAGAAAAAGAAGTATGGGGATTGAATGTAAATCAACACATGCTATGTTCACTTCTTTTTTTGTTTGTTTTTTTTTTCCTCTCCCATGGTTTTTTCCCTTTTTGTTCTGACTTTCTTCTCTCAACAGGATTTATAAAGCAATGTGTATTAAAAAATAAAATAAAATTAGAAAATGAAAGACAAACAACAACAATATATTCTATCACTCTCTTCCAATTCTTGATACTTATGCTATGATTAAGGCTGAACACTACTAAGTTGGGTTATCCAGAGATATCTAGTATGGACCCCGGTCATGCTCATTCATCCCCTGAACTCTGGGGCTTTCAATTTCCATTGGGTATTTTTTTCTTTCTATTTGAGAACTCTGAAAGTATCATTTCATACATATAACAGGAGAATAAACTTAACTGATTATCTACTCCAGATTGTTCTCTCTGATCACTGCTAAGAGTGGCAAAACACTAAGTCATTAGATCAGTATTCAGGGGCTTAGACATTGGGACAAAGATAGTTTAACTCAGCCTACTTAAAAGTAAACCTTGAATCCAAAAGCTCATTCCCCCCCACCCTTCTCTAAGTTCACATATGTCCCAAGACTCCATGACCCTTTAGAGACAGGTATACATTCTGAATGAATTTCATTCTCTTTCATTCACACTTTTGTTCTCTACATCAAATCCTGACCTTCACCAAAACTTCTGTTCTCTTAGTCTACATATCAAGGAGTTTATGTCTCCCGTCTATTCCTTTGCCTTCCTAAATAATAAACAATAAGAATTGTCCCAATCATGGATAAATAGTTTGAGGAATAATTAGCAGTTACAGCTTCCCAACCTCAGCCGTCAGCACAGAACTGAATCCTCTTCAAATTCTATTATAAAGAGAAAGTAACTTGGGATCATGGGAGCAAGTGAGTGGGAATTTAGAGGCTGGGAATGAGGAGCAGGGAGAACAAAGGTACTTCTACACAGGGCAATTGCAAGATTTTATTCTTCATTGTTTTGAATGACATTTATTCATGAGAATTGTCCTTCTGAAGTGTATATGGATTTTTCTAGGATCTACTGGTCCAAGTGAAGTGGGAAGGGATTAAGAATTTATATAGTATCTACTATGTGTCAGAGGCAGCTGAATGGTGCCATAATGGATCAAGTACTGGATATGAAATCAGGAAGACTCATCTTCCTAAGTTCAAATCTGGCTTCAGACACTTATTAGTTGTGTGGTCCTGTGAAAATCACTCAGCTTCTATGTGCCTCAGTTTCCTCATTTTTAAAATGAGTTGGAGAAGGAAAGCACTCCAGGATCTTTGCTAAGAAAACCTGAAATGCAGTCACAAAGAGTCCAATGTGAATAAACAACAATTATGTCAGACACTGTGTTAAACACATTTTACAAATATTTTCTCACTTGAAACTCAAAACAACTGTGTGAATTAGGTGCTATTATAATTATCCCTTTTTATAGTTGTAGAAACTAAGGCAAATTGAGGTTAGCTAATGTCTCTGGCAGGATTTGAACTCAGATATTCCTGACTCCAAGTCCAACATTTTATTCACTGTCTCAACTGAAAAAGTAAGTCCCTTAATAGTGCTGGACCTCAATTTCCCCTTATGTAAAAATAAGGGATTTGAAGTAGGTGACTTTTGAGGTAGATTGAAAGAAAAGATAGGGAAGCAGGGATGGAAGCATGAGGAATAGTAAATTATTGGAACTAGAAAAACCCAGAAGAGAGAATTTGAGGTTTTACCCTGGACACAGGACCATCCGCACTTATCAGCAGCATAGAAATGGCCCATCCACCTCAGCATTTAATAAGAATGATCACTTAAAGTAGAAAGGCTGCTATAAAACCCCAAGTGAGATTGTACTCTCCTTACTTGGCCCAAAGATCATTGATCCATGGAGACCAATGCCCAGGATCTCTCCCAAATGAATGTCTTAAAAATTGATTATGACAATACTTTTTGTATTGCACGGGAGTATTTATAAAGTTTTCTCCAGGTATAAAAGGCTAGTTAAGTCTCAGGTCCCAGGAAAAAGTAGATGGAATTAATGACTTGATGAAAGGAAATAAAAGAAAGAGATTATGCAGATCTGCCAAGAATACAGTACAGCACAGCTACAGGAGCAGGATGGCAAGCATTGATTTCATGCCAGACATTGTATAATGGCTTTATAAAAAGAAAAATAATAGTCCTAATAATTATAATAGGAGCCTACATGGGGAAAAAGGTGAAGGGAGGGAGAAAAGGAGATGAAGGCAACATATGTACATAAAATAAACAAATATTTTTCTCTCTGTGTGTATAATGTATATGAGAATCAGGACAAGCTTCATGTAGGAGGTGATGCTGGAGCTGACCTTTGAAGGAAACCAGGCATCCTAAAAGGCAAAAGTAAAAGGGAAGTGCACTATGGACATGAAAAAAGTTATGAAAAAGAAAAGGAAACCTACTTCAAGCTGACTACCTGTTTCTCCATTTTTTACATGTCAGTAAGAGGAAGGAAATTCCCTCTCTATTTTGTCCTTAATCAAAAAGATCCTTAGCTCAGGACCTCAGTTTCCCCTTATGTAAAAATAAGGTATTTGGAATAGTAACTTCTGAGGTTCCTAATAGTCTAATTCTTTGTTCCCCAGCAGTTCCAAGACATCTTTCCTGACTCCATTAACCCATTCAGATCCCAAGGGCACCAAGTCCTCTCCCATTCTCTCAAAGCCTCATATGCAAATGGCCATTGCCCAGGCAGAACACAAAAGCATTTATGCTCACATTGAGCCTGACTTCAATTAGTGTATTTAAGCTAAAGAGGAAAGGCAATCATTGCTATCCATGTGAAATTAGCCCTTTGCAGTTCTAATGACCCAGAACTCTACAAAGCAAGGAGAGAGGAAAGAAGGAAATAGGGAGGATTCTGATAGCAGGAAGACAGTACAGTTTTGATATTTCAGCCCTTTTATCTATATGCATTCTCTTGATTTTCTGCTCCTGGTAGAAAAGTAGCCTGGAGAATGAGTGTTATGTGTATTCCCCTTCATAACATCTCAGGCCTCTGTGGACAAAATGGTACCCTTTTCGGAGGCCAGGCACAATTACCTATCGTGAAAAGTCCTTTGGTCAATGATATATAGGTCATTAATGCAGGGATGACCTCTGGTGACTATGCCTCCAGATTCCATGAAGACCAGTTCCCTGTGACCATAATTGAAGACTCCCCCCCATAGCTAGAATATCAGGAATAGCATAATTATAAAGAAATGGTAATATTTGAAGAAAGACAGAATTATGGAAACAGAAAAGACGCTGAGAAAATTAGCTCCCAAATGTATCATCAGCCAAACTTAGAGAAACATTGACCAGTGGAAGGGAACTTTCCAAGAAGAGAATTTGAAGTCGCAAAGATTCTCTGGCTGGGAGCAATCTTACAGAATTTCACTGGAACCATACCAGCTCCAGGATCCAAGCCAGGATGACTACAAAGCAATCCTTTCCTCAATACACTAGACTTTTACATGATAGGGTGACTGCCCGACCTTCAATAAAACCAAATCATGACCCAGGCCAGGCAGGGAGGCAGGCAGCAAGCCCATTTAGAGCTCAGATGAGAGAATGTGGTCCAAACTAATGAGATTCAAAGTGAGCTCTAAATGAGATTGGCTTTTTAGCAATGCAGAGCAAATGTTCTCATCCCACTCCTGGTGTGGGGTATCACTGACTTATGAAGCCTGTGACCTCATGCAGAGGAGGTGTGAGGGAATGAATGGTGGGGCTACAGGCTTTTGCTGTGCATGAGGGTACTGTGTTGCTAAGGGGATTCTTTAGAACTTCATCTCAGAAGGAATCATTGCTCTTGCAACAAGCTCCAGGCCAGAGCAGTTTAGGACTCCTATAGGGAAGTCACCAGGCTGTAAGGAGAAACGTGCTTCAGTCAAGTTGCCTGTTTATATTATTTTTTGTATGTCAAAAAGAGGAAAGAAATGTTCTCGCTCTTTATTTTGCATTTTTCAAAAGGGAATTGTAGAAAAAGCAAGGGTTTGGGCAAATCTTTTAATCTCTTTGGGGACTCAGTTTCCTCATTTGAAAAATGGTTAGTTTGGACTAGGTGACCTCTTAGGTCTCTCCACATTCAATCTAAACCTGAGATGATCTGCTGCTGAGGCTTGACCTAACAGACGAGGGACTTTAATACAGCAATTCTCAGGCACCTTTCCTCATTTTATTAACCCCCATCAGATCTCATGGATGCTAAATTATCTCCCCCTTTCCCAGAAATTCATACTCAATATCACTGACTCCTTTTTTATTTTTGTCTTAATATTTCAGAAACATAGCACAGTGTCTGGAACATCATCATTGATTAATCATTTGATTACTTATTCTGCATGTTCTAAAATAGAAGCAAACAGAAACCCTAAGTAAGAATAGAGATTTATATACAAGAGATTGGAGAATTAGGACTGGGGAAATATCTGTGGTCTTCATGCCTAAAAGCCCTTTGCTTAAAGATAATGGACACTATGGACTGTGGGAGGGAAAAATGCATTCATTTTCCAAAAAGTCATCAGATGTTTAGAGAAAGGAAATATTCACTGACTTGCATTCATTGCCAAAGACCCATCCAATTCTCTCACAAAAGCTGTACGTCATTCATTCTCTTGTTAAGGGACATAATACAAGAGGGAATTCCATTTTACTAATTTGGAATTATTCTTTTGTGGAGTGATTTTGAATGAACCTATGAAATACCATTGAGCTAAATGATTTCATGCTTTAAAAATTTCTTTCATCTGCAAACTTGACCATCTCAGTCTTTGAACTACCAAGGGGGCCCACCATCTGTTGCTCAACTCTCTTAGAGAAACTGATATAGCTTTATTGAAGAAAAAGAAATTTTATAAAAGAAAAGAAAGGGAAAGAAAAAATCACAATAGATACTCTAGCATGCAAAGCTTTCTCTCTAAGAAAACTTTTTTTTCTTTTTCCAGCATGAGAATTCATTGCATTTTTCCATTGGTCTCATCTCTGTGCTATCTATTTGGGGGAAAAAAATGGAATCAAAGAGAGAATTCTTGGGTAAAGGAATTCTTTGAATGTTAGAAGTAGGAGTAATCTTCCTCTAATCCAATCCTCTTATCTAAAGATGAAAAAACTGAGGGCTCATGAGGTTTAGTCATTTGCCCAAGTTCATACAGAGAATTAAGAACAAAGTAGGTATTAAAATATAAGACTACTGACTCCTGGGGCCTAAGAGTTTTCTAACATACCAGCCTGTTTTCCAAAATTCTTATCCTCCTATCTTCTTTCCCAATGTCATTCATTTCCTTTCTTATTTTATCCCAATTTACTCCACTTTTTTAAGGGAGAGCAATTGCAAGCTTAATTTACCATGTCTCCTCAGAAAGTAACTTTAGCTTCTCCAGAAAAAGACAAAAAAAAAAATACTTTGTGGGGAAAAACCCACTAATTTGCTATAGAGGAAGAGCCCATTTGGGGATTTTGTTTCTTGTGCTTGGTTCTCCACTCAATTACAAACATTTGTTTAGAGATTATAATATGCTATGCCCTGAGCTAAATACTGTGGATCCATAGGAAAAAGTGAAGATAGCCTCTGCCCTCAAAAAGCTTATATTAAAAACAGGGAAGATACTGCATTTTTATGAGTGTAACAGAAGTAACTAGAAACCGTCAATCAGTCTAAGCTTTAGGAGGAAAGGTACCCAGCGTGTTTAGCTGATGCAATCCCCATATGGACTTTAGAACATACTCATACAGTCTACAGCTGATTCTTTTCCATTAAGCATGTGGTAATAGATAGAGTGAAAAGGGAGTCAAAGATGGGCCCTAACTAACCAAAGCAAAGGTCTCTTATTCTTTTCCTCCCTGACTGTGTTTGAAGAGACAATGCAATGAGCTTTTGAATGGAAAGAAGTCTCAGGCTCTCTCATAGCTGACCTATGGACCAAAATAAAGGTCTCTCTTTGTATTTGTTTTTTTTCCTGCTATTAGGTAAAAAAAAAAAATTGTTGGGGACAGCTTTGTGACTTTGTGAGCTTCAAAAGGTCGTCAGCAGTTGGGAGCTGAAATTTCTGCTGGGATGCGTCAGAAGCCAAACTGTGAGGAGCACAGCTCTGAGAAATCTGCTTGACCTAACCCAGCAGTGGCAGAGATACCAGTGCATCCATCTATCTACTTTGCCACATTTAGAACTGAACTCAAGGGAGTCGATGCTACATACAGAAACTGCATTGAGACTGAGTCTACTCTCCCCAAGGGGCAAGGTCATGTAGGGAGAGTTGAGTCCCCAGGTGTAGGGGAAGGAATGTTTGTAATGTTTGCTGTTTCTTCACAGTAAATATCTCTTTGTAAAAGCTAATTGGTATTGATTGGTTAAATAGAACCGAGGTGCCACTCACAGGAAACCAATAGTGGAAGGAGCATATCAGGATAGTGGCTCAAGCCACCAACCTTGAAGAAAAGATACCCCACTACTCTCTCAGAGGTGTTCTTAGATGTAGCTAGTCTGGTTCTGAGAGAATAAATAAATGCTTCATTTATTGTTATATTATAATATATTTTATACTACATCATATACTATATTATATCAGGTTAAAGTGAGATGGAAAAGTTCTATGGTTCTTAGTTACCATCTTTTGCTAAATTTAAATCCAGCCTCAGGCACTTTACAAGATAGATAACCCTTGGTAAATCCCTTCAAATCCTGATTGCCTCAATTTTCTCATCTGTAAAATATGGATTATTATAGTACCCCCTCCCAAGGTTGTTGTGAGGATCAATCAAGATAATAATTATAAAACAGCTAGCACAATGCTTGGCACATGGTAAGTGCTACCTAAGTATCAGCTATCATCTCTAGATTTATGGACTTTTCATCATGGACTATAGTTTCCAGAAGGCTTTGAGGCAAATGTGTATGAGTCCATTTTGCAGGAGCCTTGCAGGGCAAGGAATCAGACTTTTGAAAGAAGGAGAAACTTAAAGATGGAGCAGGGCATGGTCCCTATAGGAAGAAGGAATAAAAGAGTATGAAAAGAGCTCCTTCTTTATCGCCACTGACATGCAAATGTGAACTGTAACTCAAATTCAAAGTACAGAGATAATATTTTATTCTATTTTACAGATGAAAAAGAGATAACAATCATCAGATTTTATATTATATTCATGATAATATAAGGAGAAATAGAGAGATTAGTTTGGAAAGAGGTTTCTGTCCAGTTGAGCCATTGAACTCATGCCTATCCTACTCACCCTTCTCCTATCTCCCTTTAACCATTTTTATTCTAAATTTCCCAGGCTGAAGATTATCCTTTTTGTTATATAAAGGTGGGGTTTCTGCTCCCACTCCAATTAATGTAATCATGAAAAGCCTGTTCAGTTGAATTGAATCAATCAATCTAAAGCATCAAGTCCTTAATCAATTTGAGAGGAATCAATTGCTTTGATCATTGAATAAAAACAGATGTTGCCATCCAGAAAATATCTTGAAATAGGCTGAAAGAGTCAGACAGTCCTCTGGGTCTATATTTAACACAGCAAGTCAGTTAGGAGTATACATTTCAGCAGCAGGCTAATCTAACGGGGTGGGGGGTTCTAGCCAAGCCTCTGAGAAGAAACTGAGGTGATTGGAAATGGTAGTAGTGGCAGCTGGAGGGGCCATGGAAAATATAGAGGAACCACTTACAAAGAAGTGTTGAAATCAATGTCTCAGAGTCGATGACATCTCTGGGAAATGAGATTTTTTTAAGACAGAGAAAAATATTTGTTATGGACTATACAAGAATTATCTATCAGAGAGTTACATTTAGGGGAACTTCATGAGTCCTCTACAAAGTTAGAAAAAGACTTCCAGCAATCAAGGTTAATTAGCACATATCTTCTCTCTCCTCCTACCTGACTTGCTTTGTATGTCTAGAATTAATTTTCCTAGAACTCTGTGTAAGCAAGAGGAAGAATAAACCTTAATTCGGGGGAGGAGAAAGAGGGAGCAATATTACTGGTTATATCTATTTAGTAAAATACCCTTTCAGATTGCTTGCCAGATAATCAAGAGGGAGAACACTGATAGGGGATCCTAGCAGTCTTTAGGGCTGCTGTCAAATCCCCAGGGAGTATGAGTAGCATCCATCTTCTGAGAACCCAGATTACCAGGGCAAGTAGAGGGAAGGGAAGTATCTTCAGAGGGTGTGCTACAGCAAGAAAACAAAGAGCATAGGATGGTTTTGCTTCTGTTCCTTATCTGGAATCACAATTATAATCACTTAGTCCAGGAATACACTTCTTTTTACTTTTTACTTTTCTTTTTACCTTGCTCTTACTTTCAACATACTTTAAAAATTCATTTTGATGCTTTTGACATTTTTCACCCACTTCCACTCATTCTAACATGTCACCGACATTGTTCCTATAATCCTCCCCATACCAGCACATACTCTCTCCTCACACCTAACATATCCCCGAGGAAAGGGAGCTCAAATTTAAAGTACAGAGATAATTAGGTATCACTCATATCCATAATAATATAGGGGCGGAAATAAATTGAACTTTGCTTCAGAACACTAGCGTTAAAATACTGGTTCTACATGGAGTCTTGTGGAGCAAGTCACTAAAATCTTCCTATCCTCCATTTCTATAATACAAAGGTTAGTTTTCAAAACTATACCTCTTACAAGATCATTAATTTATATTTATTTACTATTTATTTAATAATAGTGATTCTAGAATCTAGAAGTTCTACAGTGCTTTATGATTTATGGAGCACTTTACAAAGGTTATTTCCTTTGGTCTGATAGGGAGAAAAGAGCTATTTTTATTCTTATTTACAGATGAAAAAATTGGAGCAGACAGAGATAAGTGATTTACACAGGGCATACAACTAATAAGTATTGGAAGCTGGGTTTGATCCCTGATAGTTTTGATTCTGGAGCGAATGCAAGGAGGAGTTGTCCCAGAAGTGGTGCTACATCTATGTAGCATTTTGTATATATTTTCATCACTGAAGCATCTTAGAATTAGCCCCAACAGGTATTATACTGATCATCTCCCTAGAACCTCAGTTTTACAGATTAGAAGCAGGATGTCCCAACTCATTTTAAGTAAACCTTGGGCATAAATAGCAGCTATTGATGGCTGTATGGCTCTGCAGGCTCTAGCTTGCAGACTTTGGAATTAAACTTTGTCACTAGGTTTTTGTCATTTCTACTAGTTAGGATTAGATTCAAAGTAGTGCATCCCTTCCTCACTTCCTTCACCCTAATACTAGTTTCTTCCCACAGCTTTCCTGGTAACTCTAATCTCCATCAGCAACTCTGATTCCTCAGAAAATGCCCCTGCACCAGGGAACTCCTGAATCTCCCCTTTTCCCCTTTCCTGCTGACTTTTGTTGTTTTCCCTATTAGACTATAAGGTCTATAAAGGAAGGGATTGTCTCATTCCCTTGTTCCTAGCTCCAGTACTTAGCACAGGGCCTGGCACATAGTGGGAGCTTAATAAATGTTTACTGAATTGAATTATTATCTCCAATATATTCTGTACATAGTTGTTTGCCTATATAGATCTCCTCTATAGTGAGTTCCTTGAGAACAAAAGCTGTCCTCTCCCTTTCTTTGCCTCCTAGCACCAAACATAGTAGATTACCTGGTGTATATAATAGGCACATAATAAATGCTTATTGATCTAACTTGCTGACTTAAAAAATAAAATTAATAATAATAGCCTGTCAAGAGAATTTGTCTCCTGTTGCTGAGAGAAATCTCTAGCAGCTAGCCAGACAACTAAGTCTCTCATCACTACTATATCCTGCCTCTGGGTGTCAGCTACGTGTTTTGATTTTGGAAGTCATCCTTTACTTCTTCTGTATGGTTGTGACACCTGTTGTATGTTCCCAGCAAAATGTCATTTGTTTCTTCATCCATTGATACTCATCCATTTAGCACCAAGCTTCTTTGCTTAGGTTGTAAATGTACTTGCTGGCTACTATTGTTAAAGAGATAAATGATCTCCACATCAGTCCTCCAGCCACTAGTATTAACCAAAACTTCCTAAATGGTGAGTCGCAACCCCAGATGGAGTCGCGTAACTGAATGTGGGGAGTGTGAGATTGTGATTTATTATCAGTAAATGTAGAATTTTTTCATATACCTATATCCCTAAGATTATGTAAAAAAATTTATTGGTCAAAAAGGGGTAACAAATGGAAAAAGTTTAAGAAGCCTGGTATAGACTAGAAAGCATCCATTCCTTTTCAACCTATGCTATTCTTGTCCATGACCTCCCATGATTCCTCGATAGAAGATTTATCCAACGTGCTAGAGGTCTAGCACTTCTTTTAATATTTCATAGATTGCAATATAGATCTCAAGTGACTTCCCTAAGAGCAAGGAATGTGTCACTATTCTATTTGTATCCTCAGAGATTAGCCCAGGACTTTGCACAGAGCAAACGCTTAATGATTGCCTTTTCTATTCTTCCTTCACACTCAGAAGACTCACCTCTTATTTCTCATCCTCACTACAAACAGCTCCCCTCTTTTTCTGTTCTTACATCCCCTTAATGATGTATTTGCACAGCAGTTCATACACAAGTCATTACTAATAATATGGCACAATTGACTTTTACCCGCCATATTTCAGCCAATTTACACCCCATGAGGAGATATTTTCTTAATAAATAATATTGTTTCATTGCTTTTATTATTTAATCTTATCTTTTTATTAATGTATACCCTTCCATTGCTGTCTTCCAGTCATGAGTCATATCCTATAAACTTTCAATGCTACCTGTCAAGTCAAATTTAATTTATTGTGTTAAAAATTCTATGTAAAAGGATGGATACTTCCTGATCTCCAGGGCAGCTGTGAGGGTTGTGTATGGGCTTCATATTTGGAAGTAGAAGACCTTGGTTTGGGACTTATCTCTGACATTTATTTGGACTAAAATGATATACAATGTGCCACAAAAGTCTTAGTGAGCAATTTAAAGCTATTAAAGGTTAAAACTGCACAATAATACTTTGGGGACACCCTATATAAATCTTCCCTTCTCTGGGGCATCATTTTTCCTCTCCACACCCCACTCCTTGTAAAAATGAAGTGGCCAAAATTAATGATCTCTAAGCACTCTTCCAGTTGCCCTGGATTAACTGTTATGTGGTCTGGCACCAAAAATACTATAAAAGACAAATGACTTTGAAAGACTAAAGAATTCTGATCAACATAACAAGCAACCACAATTCCAAATGAACAATGATGAAATGAAGTACACTATCCATGAGTTGTACAAAATAGCCCCTGAAATCCCTTCTATATTTCTAGAAGCCAGTGATCAGTGGTTGGGGAGATTGGTCTGGAATTGTAATTGGAAGGAGAGGCAGCATTTTCTTGACGTGCATCCAATTGTGAGAGTGACATGTTGGGAACATGAGATTGATTGAAATCTCAATGGAAGCACATAATTTGTGGATCCTGGGAATCAACGACAATGTATTTAGGAATTGGTCTGATTACACTATGTTGAGTAACATCATCATCATCATCATCATCATCAAAAAGAACTGTGCACTATTTGCTGTTTAACTGCTAATTAGTCATCTGATCCTTTTTGGTAAAAGATGTATTACTGAAAGCCCCGTATTCACCCTAATTTTTTTGTACAACCTCTAGCTATGTAAGTGGTGCATTAATGTTGAGCTCTTTATTGTTCTTGGAAAATCAGTGACTATCCCTCAACTTTACTTTCCTCCTTGTCACACTACAGACTGGTTTTCAAAGTATGGATGGATTTCAGGATTTACCCATTTAGAAATTAGTCCCCCCACCTCTGGCAAACCTTGCTTCCTTTTTTAAATTGGATATATTTCAATGAGCCCTAGTGATGTAACTTTGGCTTAATAAAGTCAACTCTCCAATTGAATAAATAAACATGCTTAGTTTCTACACATAGTCCTTCTTTCTTGGCATAGAATCAGTAGCAATAGTGCATAACAATAAAGCAATGAATTATAAAACATCTACTGGGAGGCTGCATGCCTACAGATTCTGCTAGACATAGAATCAATCTGAACCCAGGAGATCTAGGAAATATACAGTTTAACTTTATTTAGTTCTCCACAGCTACCCCACTGAACAAACAAAGGAATGTTCAACTCATGTTTCTGGTGGAGTCATTTTTAAGAGATAATTCAACTCTGAACTTGGTTCTCAACTCAAAGCACAGGATTCCAAACCTAGTAAAACTAAAACAGTGAGAAACTGTGTTTTTTCCCAATCTCAGCTCTCTGGTTGCTGACTGGGAGTTCTGATTATTTCATGGAACAAGGTGAATGAACTCAGGAGCAAGCCCTGACCTTTACTAGGACTCCCTCTCCTCTGGTTGCCTTTCTTCCCCCATCTTATTGTTCCTCTCTGGCCAAATCCCTAGATACCTAGATCTAAAGAGGAACAGGCAGATGAGCATCAGTCTTTCAACACTCCCCACCACTGGCCCTTCTCCACCATCATGAAACTTCCACTGTTTCAGATAGAACTATGATGAAAAGCTGTAAAATAAGATTCTCTCCTGGTTTATGAACCAAATCACTGACCAAGCACTGTACTCTAGTTCCATTGTTTATTACTCATGCTCTGAGAATATGTGTATGACCATTAGAGGTCACAGGTAATAATATAGCCGTTATTCTTAGATATTAAATCCTATGAATTAATTGGTCTCTCCACCAATATTCTTCTTTCTAAATCATATTTGATATTATCTGGCTTAGTGAATGTATGTAATCTGTTAACTCCCTCCCCTTCATTTTCCATTGAAAACCCTTGATATTCCAGTCTCCAGAAAAAAAAAATCAATTCTTCCACTTCCTTCATGAAATCTTCTCTATCCTTCTCTATATCCAAAAATATATCATCAATCTTTTCCCCAAAGTATAAGGCTAGAAATACAAATCCCCTTCCTCAGCAAACCAGCTGTTAGCTTTCCATATCTGAATTTTTCTTCTAAAACCCCTACTTTCAACGGGAAACTGATTTTTAAAATATTACCTATACCCCTGAGATCTTTAATCCTTTTGTTCCCAGAGAAGCTTTTAGTATCATTTACCCCTACATGAATCACAAGAAATGGGTATTAGGATGAGGTTTGACAAGTCTCCAGAAGTTCTCTGACACATCCCAGATGAACACCTCAGAAAGGCAGCACATACCCCAATTGTGCACGCCAAGAAGACATATGGCTGCCCCTGTGCTACTCAGCAGGTAAGCACAATTCTCATGATTCATCCATTCTTCCTTCCCGTGAGAGGTATTTGGCATATCAGCAGACCCTGTAGATATTCATCATCATTTCTTAGAGCACAAGAAACTGCTTCTTCTGCCAAGGGTCCAGCTCTATCTTCTTAACATAATGGCCCCAAAACCATTGCAGACCCAAGGATTAGTCGTCCTTCTTCTTAGTGACATGTTCTTCCACATGCCAGTCTTTTGATTGGTTTCTTGAGATGCTTTTTGACTATTTGCTATCCCCTTGAAGGAAACTTTCCTCTATAAGGCATTCTATATAATAAAACATGATCTATTCCAAAGCAAAGAAGGTCACAGACTCACAAAATTTCAAAGATGGAAAGGATAGAAATCACAGAATTTCAGAGATGGAAAGTAGCCATCTGGTCCATATAATGCTTGGAAAAGAATCCCCATCATGACATCAGTCATCCAGCCTTTCTTTGAAAACATCAAGTAAAGGGAAATCTGCTTCCTCCCATGGAAGTCCATTCTACATTGGTAGGACTCCAATTCTTAGGGAGATTTTTCTGACATCAAGCCTAATTTGACCTCTTCGTGACTTCCTGTCATTTTTCCAAGCTCTTTATTCTGGACCTGATAAAATAAGTCAAATATATTTCCTCAGGTGACAAACTTCTCAATACTAAGAACAATCCCTAAATCTTCTCATTTTCTAACTAAATATTGCTACATCCTTCTACTCATCTTCAAATAGCATTACTCTTCCATCCTGGTTATGCTCTTTGAATACTCTCCACTTTACCATAGACCTTTCTCAAATGCTTTGCTAAGGACTGAATACAATGCTTCAGATGTCTCTGACGAGCAGAGGATCACTACTTTTGTTCTTGGAGGCTCTAGTGCAGCCCAAGATTACATTACTCCTCTAGGCTGCCATATTATGCTATTGACTTACATAAAAGTAGCAAGTCACTAAATCGGGAGTCCTTTCCTTTTTTAATATGGATCTATTTTGGCACTCTCATAAAGCCAATGGATCCCTTTTCATAATGATGTTTTTAATTGCATAGCATTAAAGGAAACCAATTATAGTGAATGAAAACATTTAAAAAAAAAAAAAAGTTCACAGACCCAGGTTAAGAATCACTACACTAAGTATTTCTACTGGATTTATATCCCAAAAAGATCTTAAAGGAGGGAAAGGGACACACATGAGCAAAAATGTTTGTGGCAGCCCTCTTTGTAGTAGCAAGAAACTGGAAACTAAGTGGATGCCCATCAATTGGAGAATGGCTGAATAATTTGTAGTATATGAATGTTAGGGAATATTATTGTTCTGTAAGAAATGACCAACAGGATGATTTCAGAAAGGCCTGGAGAGACTTACTTACATGGACTGATGCTGAGTGAAATGAGCAGGACAGGAGATCATTGTACATGGCAACAAGATTATACTATGATCAATTCTGATGGATGGGGCTGTTCTCAACAATGAGATGATTCAGGCCAGTTCCAATGATGAAGAGAGCTATCTATACCCAGAGAGAGTATTGTGAGAACTGAGTATGGATCACAATATATAATGCATTTTCACTCTTTTTGTTCCTCTTTTTTTCTTTTTAATTTGATTTTGTTTGTGCAGCACAATAATTGTATAAATATGTACACATATATTATACCATATTTAACATATATTGGATTACTTGCCATCTGGGGGAAGTAGTGAAGGGAAGGGGAGAAAAAATTGGAACATAAGGTTTTGCAAGGGTCAGTGTTGAAAAATTGTCCATGCATATATTTTGAAAATAAAAAGCTTTAATAAAAAAAAAAGAATCACTGTACTAAAACTTTTCAATCTTTAGAAGCAAAGATGAAATCTAGGAAACAATCTTTACAGCAAATGTTTCTGACAAAGGCCTCATTTTTTTCAAGTATTTAGAGAACTGAGGCAAATTTATGAGAATACAAACAATTCCCAATTGATAAATGGTCAAAGAATATGAATAGGCAGTTTTCAGATGAAGAAGTCAAAACTATCTATAGGCATATGAAGAAGTACTCTAAATCATTTTTGATTAGAGATGTGCAAATAAAACAAAGCTGAGGTACTACCTTATACTTTTCAGGGTAGCTAATAATATAACAGAAAAAGGAAAATGATAAATGTTGGAGAGGGTGTGGGAAAAGTGAGAAACTAATGCACTTCTGGTAGAATTGATTCAAACTGTTGCTGAACTGATCCAAATATTCTGGAGAACAATTTGGAGCTATGTCCAAAATACAAGTTCAGGCATATAAATACAATGGAATACTATTGCGAAATAAGAAATGATGAAGTCAGATTTCAGAAAATCTGGAAAGATGTGGGCGAATTATGCAATGTGAAATGAGCAGAACCAGGAGAGCGCTGTACATAATATCAGCAACATTATGTGATCATCATCTCAGCCTCACAATGATCTAAGGACTTACAAAGGAAAATGCTATCGACATCTAAAGAAAGAACTGATGGACTCTGAATGCAGATCAAAGCATGCTTTTTTCACTTTTTCTTTTTTTAGTTTTTATCCTTTTGATCTATTTCTTCTTTCACAACTGTGACTAATATAGAAATATGTTTTACATGATAGCACATGTATAAACTATAGCAAATTGTCTACCATTTTTGGAAGAGGAGAGGGGAAGGAGGAAAGGAGAAAAATTTGGAATTCAAAAATCTTGTAAAAACGAGTCTTGAAATGTAATTGCATAAAAAAATAAAATACTGTTAAAACTTCTCAATCTTTTGCATATGATTGCTGTCTAGACATGCCTTTTTCTCTTATAATTGTGAAATCAATTTCCCTCTTGTGTTTTTCTTCTTTCTTAACTTGTTTGGTGATCCCAGTTCCCATGGGTTTAATTATCATCCCCATGCTTTTCTCCTTATTGAACCTTAACCTCTCCTAACCCCCAAAACCCTAACCTCTCCACCTTTCTATCAGACATTTCAAACTGAATATTCTATAGACAATTTAAACTCAACATGATCAAGACTAAATTTATTATCTTTCCTTCTAAAGGCTCTCTGCTTTTGAATTTTCCTATTAATAGTGGTAGGAATACAAAGAAAGGCAAAAGACAATTCCTAACCACTGGTGGGAGCATCTAGGAAGCTCAGTGGTTAGATTTCAGGCCAGGCCTGAAATCAGGAAGACTGAATTTTTTGAGTTCAAGTCCTGCCTCAGATACTTATAGGCTGTGTGACCCTGAACAAGTCACTTAATCCTGTTTGCCTCAGTTTCCTCATCTACAAAATGAATTGGAGAAGGAAAAGGCAAATAACTCTAATATCTTTGCCAAAAAAACAAACAAACAAATAAATGTGGCCACAAAGAGTTAAACATGACTAAAATATAATTTAAAAAACCACTGGAGGTGGTCAGGAGTACCACAGTCGGGTCAGTTACTCAGATTCACAATGTAGATGTCATCCTTTACTTTTTATGCTCTCTCTCTCAGTTCCCTCTCATTAAAAGTCAAATGCTTCCATTTCTACTGACAACATCAGTCCTACATATACATTTCTCTTGTCTGACACTACTACCCCTCTGGTACAGCCCTTATTACCTTATGCCTAAATTATGGCAAAAGCCAACTGATTAGTGTTCCTACTTCAATGATCATCATTCAGTAATCAAAGTTATCTTCCTCAAGCATTGACCTATGTTACCATCCATCACCACACCTCATTTAATAAAATCCAGTGGCTTCCAATCACCTCCCAGATAATATGTAAAATTCTCTATTTGATATTCAAAGCCTTTCATAACCTGTCCTCCTCCTACCTTTCCAATCTTTTTACATCTTAGCTCACTCCTACATTCTCTGCGATCAAGCAGTACTGACTTCCTACTCCCCACAAGACAATCCATCTCCTACTCTAGACATTTTTATTAGATGGCTCCCTTTCCTAGAAAACTCTTTTTCATTTCTACTTCCTAGTTTCCCCAACTTCCTTCAAATCCCAGCTAAAATTCTACTTTCTATAAGAAGCTTTTCTCAGTTCCCCTTCATGCTAGCACTTTCCCTCTGTGATTATCTCCAATTTGCCCTGACTCCCTAGAACCCAGCTTCTTAAAATGTGGGTCGCAATCCCATACCAGGTCTCATAACTGAATGTGAGGATTGTGAAAATATTATTTATTATGTATAAGTGTTTGATTTGTATACCTATTTTATACACTGAGTCACATAAAAATGTCCAGGGCAAAAAGGGTCACAGATGGAAAAAATTTAAGAAGTCCTATACTAGACTGTAAGTTCCTTGAGAGAAGAATTTGTTTACTTTCTTTGAATTCCCAAGACTTAGTACACTGCTGAAACATAGTAGACACTTAACAAATGCTTTTCAACTTAATTTGATTTAACATATATTCCAATTAAATCTTATCTTTTAAATATACCCTAATATTTTGCACTTCATTTGGGAGTCAGATTGTTCTATAAGAAATGATAAGCAGTCTTCAACAATGAGATGATTGAAAATTGTTCAGTGATGAAGAGAGCCATCTACACCCAAAGGGAGGACCGTGGGAGCTGAGTGTGGACCACAACATAGCATTCTCACTCTCTCTGTTGTTGTTTGCTTGCATTTTGTTTTCTTTCTCAGACTTTTCTTCTTGATATGATTTTTCTTGTGCAGCAAGATAACTGTATTGATATGTATACAGATATTAAATTTAACATATATTTTAACATATTTAACATGTATTGGACTACCTGCCATCTAGGGGAAGGAATGGAGGAAAGGAGAGGAAAATTTGGAACAGAAGGCTTTCCAAGGGTCAATGTTGAAAAATTATCCATGCATATGTTTTGTAAATAAAAAGCTTTAATTAAAAGAAAAGAAAAAAAAAGAAAGAATAAGCATGCTGATTTCAGAAAAGCCTGGAAAGATTTACATGAACTGATACTGAGTGAAGTAAGCAAAACCGGGAGAACATTGTACACAGTAATGGCAAAGCTGTGTGATGATTCAACAATGATAGACAACGTTTCTCATCAATACAGTGATTCAAGACAATTCCAATAGAACTTGAGTGGAAAATGGCATCCATATCCACAGAAAGAATTATGGAGACTGAATATAGATCAAAACACACTATTTTCACTTTTTTTTGGTGTTTTCTTTCTCATGGTTTTTCTCTCTTGTTCTAATTTTTTTATATATTACTAATGTGGAAATATGTTTAAAATGTTTGTACATGTTTAGCCTATATCAGATTACTTGCTGTCGTGAGGGAGGAGGTGAGGGAGGAAGCAGAAAATAATTGGAACTCAAAATATTACAAAAATGAATATTGAAAACCATCTTTACATATAATTGGAAAAAATAAAATATTATTAAATATGGGAAAGAAAGAAAAAATTTGGGGAATCAGGATTTTGTATTTAAATCTGAGCTTCTCAGGCTCCAGTTGGGACCACTGATAGATTTCAGAAGCCCATGAATTTAGATGGGGGAGGATACCTCATTATTTTTACTTTCCCTTACTAAAATTTACAATGGCTCTTAATTATGAATTTTAAAAATTATTCAGAAAAAAGAGGGGTTTATAGGATTTATCAGATTGTCATAGCAATCCATGATATATATTAAAAAAAAAAATCAGGAATCTTGATTTAGTATTCAGGTTTCCTCTAACTCTGAAGTCTGTGATTTTGTAATTTAAAATATGAAGTTAAAACTGCTGTAAGAAATAAGTAATTGAGTGACTAAGCTCCAGAGAGATAGATAGCAAGAGTTTCTACCTTGATTTATTCCAGTTGATCAGAGCAGGGGAGTTAACATCTTTGGTTTTACTGGTTTTATTCCAAGAAATTTTAGGCTTCTGGTACAATTCCAACAGAGTGAATGGAGGATTTATTTTTTCCCAGAGTCCTCTTAGGCTATACTAACTTCAACATACTCTCTGATCTCAATGACACTAGATTCCTTGTTAGTTTTTATACAAGATTCTACATCTCCCAAATCTAGGTAGTTTCATTCTTTTCATCGCATCTTCCAGCTTCTATGGCTTTTTTCAAGTACTAACTAAGAGCCCATCTTCTACAGGAAGATCTTTTAATCCTGCCATAATTCTAATGCTTTCTTTCTGTTGATTATTTGTAATTCATTCTGTATAAAGTTTTCTCCATTAAACTGTGAACTCCTTGAAAGTAGGAACTGGGTTTGGGGTTTTTTGCCTTTCTTTATATCTCCTGCACTCTGCCACAATGCTGGGCACATAGTAAGTGTTTAATAAATGCTTATTGACTTGGCTTGAGAAAGACAGTTTGGTCTGGGTTAAGACCATTGAATGAGGATGAGGAGATTTCAATACTAGTCCTCAATCTGCCCTTAAGTGACATTGTCATTTAGTTTCTTTGGTCTCAAATTCCTGATCTCTTTGTTCTTCCTAGATTTAACAAACTATTTAATGAATTATTCAGGAAATTTATTTAATTCTAGACTTCTTGTACCCCTTGGCTACCTTCACCTGGATAAACACTAACAATTACATTTCCCAAGGATTAAAGCTCGGGTTTAAGTAGGTAGACATTACAGTCAAATTCATTTGTGTATCAATGAGCCTTTCTTCCAACTAAGGTCAAGGTGTCTTCATATTCAGGTGGTCAGGAGGACATTTCTGTAAAGAAAAGTAAAATTGGTCTAATGAGCAGTATTGAATGGCTAGAGATCTAAAGACATCATTAATAGGGAAGAAGTGTCTCCAGACCCAGCACTCTAACCACTGCATGCTGCCATCTTGCACTTTGCTAAATTCAGTGTGGCTCTGTTGCCTCTAACAACTAAGAATCTGCCAAATTGATTAAAAGTAATATCAATCTCTGAGCAAAATATCAGCTGCTCTGTAAACTCTTTTAATTATAATTTGGTTTAGATTAATTTTTTAAACAGTGGGGATGATTAACAATAACCTAATAAATTAATAATAATAATAATAATATCTAGGATTTGTATAGTTTTGAAATTTGCAAAGCATTTTACAAAAAATTCATTTAATCTTCATAACAACCCTGAAAGATAAGTGCTATTATCATCCCTATTTTATAGTTAAGGAAACTGGGGCAGAAAGAGGTTATATGACTTACCCAGGTTACACATCTAGTGAATATGTGAGACTGAATTTGAATTCAGGACTTCCTAACTCCACCTTCAATACCACTACCACCAAGCTACTACCAAGAGGTCGCATGCAACACATCATATCATAGTCCAGTCATGTAACTGAACATGGAGTTTGTAGAGATTTTGGCAATAGTAAAAGATATCAAATAGCCTGCCAATATTTAATTCTTTATGTAAAATAAAATGAGCACATCCATCTCATTAGTATGCACATTTTCTCTCATCTTTAATAAATGATAAAATGTATGTATACCAAAGAATTATTTTTAAATAAATTTATTTATGATTTATTATCAGTAAATGTTTGATTTGTATAACTATTTTATATACCTAGATACAAAAATTTATCAGGTGAAAGAGGGCACAAGAAAGTTTAAGAAGCCCTGACCTTGAGTTGGTAAAGTAAGGTAAATTAATTATTTACATAAGTAAGTAAAGCAAAAGGGTCTGCTCTAAATAGGACTTTTAGGAGGGCATTGGTAAGCTCTTTGAGAGCAGGGATCCATATCTTAGCATTATAATATTTTAGAGCTGGAAGAAATTTTTATAATAATCTAGTCCAACCTCCTAAATTTATGAATAAAGAAATTAGGACCCCCAAATGTGTAAAAACTTTGACCAAAATCATATAACTCTTATTCAACATTTTAGAGCCTATGTTAGCAAATTGCTTTTCCAATAGTAGGTGCTCAATAAATATTGAATGAATGAGTGAATAAATGAAGGAAGGAAGGAATAAATGAGTAAGCAAATGAAATGAAAATGTGTTGGGGCTAAAGTAAGACGTGTCTGGCCTTAGTAATCAAAGCACAAATAATGGCATAATTCATTAATTTGCTGATTGTTCTTTCCTGCTACAAACAGTCACTCTGAAATAACAGAGCACAAATGGAAAGTTCCTTTTAATTGAGGAGAAAAACAAGGGAAGAGGGTCAATACAGCTGCTAGCAAAGAAAGCGGTGCTGGAAACAAATCACTCAGCCAAAGTGATTGCTGCTAGTAATTTAACTATTCACTTGGCATAGTCATTTCATTATTTCAGGCCACTAAGATAGCATTAAATCACTGCCCCTGTGTAATAATAGTACCCAGATGCCTGGAAAATCCATCCAGAGAGACCTAATCACTCAGAGAATACTCATTGGTTTATTCATCAATGAGCTCTGATCCTCTATTGGACAGAACTAGGGCATCTCTCTTACTGCTGAGCCTGAAATACCCCCACAAGACATGAAAGACAGATCTTCACAAGCACGAGACATTGCTGGCTTTCTTCTCCTAGCTGAGATTAGAAATGGGCATTACTTCACCCTGCTTAAAAAGAGAAGCCACTAATTTGTTGCCTGCGTGTGATCCACTATTTATATTTCTTTGTGTGTTAGTTAATATGTTTAACTATCTTTAATAGACTCCGTAAATGCTTTCCAAATCCAGTTGCAATGGTCTATTTGCTGCCTAGTACAGCATATAATCTTTTCCAAGAGTGGTATTGATCTTGTTAAGTCTCCTAGTCACCTAATCTTGGAGCATGCTTTATGCACTCCTTTTCTATGGACAAGCCTCCTGTCTGTTTTTGTTTTTTGCCCATTAGCAATGCCTGAACAGCTTTGCTGGCTAAAATGCATCTGTAGGCTAGAGTATCACTTCCTTCCCCACACACATATCACACACACACACACACACACACACACACACACACACACACACACACATATATATATGAATATGTGTTTATATTTATGGATGGTTATGTAGAGATATGCATGTGTATATGTATATATAGCTATATACACATACATATATATATATATTAATAAATGAAGCTGAAGTTCAGAGTAATAAACCAATTTGTTCAAGATCACTCAGTAAGTCATTATTAGGGACAAAACTAAGAATAGTAATGATTGTGTCACATTAAGGCACTTAAAATTCTGAGAACTTTGATCCTTGTGTCCCTCACCACCTTTCCCAAATTCAATATGGACAGCCTTAGGAAATCAATTTTACAAATAAGTCTCTACCAGCAAAATATTCTCTCTATATAGACTATGGAAACCATACCAAATCAATAAATAAGAGGAATCTAGTAGGAGATACATTCTCCCCTCTCCTATACAAATGGGTATAATCTGCCAAGATAGTATTTAGGGAAAATTTATGGGAATGGAGGTGAGTATATCTCAGTCCATGTACAGATGGAATAAAAGAAAAATTGTCAGTCACCCCCATGTTCCTTCAGCATGCTTGCAGTGGTTAGCATGGAAATTTACTGGAGCTTCTTGGGGCTGGATTTTACACAATTATAGCCCTTTTCCCAACAGCTTCCTCTACATGGATTTCTACCCCTGGAATGTAACTGTAATGCCAATGTAAAGCCCAAGACATGGCACTGATCCAACTTGACCCTCTGATCCCAACTACTCATGAATATTTTCCAGGTTCTCCCCTACCTTTCCATCTCTTACATCCATTTCTTTTTCAAATAATCACCCCTATCTCCTCTTTTTCCTTCAAGTTTGCACCTCCTAAAGTAATCCTTACATCTAGGCACAAAGCTTCAATGGTGTTTGACATACTGGAGCTTTCCCTGATGAACCACAGACAATCCCTGAACACTTTACAACAGTTGACATCAAGCTACAAAATGATTTCATTTGATTCGCACAATTCACCTGTGAAAAAAGGTGACACAAGCTTTATTACCACAATTTTTATCCTACATAAACTGAGATCTAGATTAAATAACCTGTCCAAAATCACATAACTAGTAAATGGCAGAGCAAGGACCAGAACTCCTCTCTACAAGTTCAGAGCTTTCTCCATACATCATGATCCCTTCCTAATAGCAAAGAATTTAAAAACAAAAAATAAAACCTTTACAACATGTGAGGCTTGAGAGAATCAAGTGACCCTGGAATTTGCCATAGCTTGTCATTTCATTTTAATGGGCACCATAAACACCCCACCAGGAAGATGTGATTGAAGGACTATTGACTAAGGAAAAGAAAGAGCAAGACTGAATCTGGGAAATTATGAAGAACTTTTTAATGGCTTTGAAACAAAGGATTATGGGAACTGTACAAAAGCACTGGATTTGGAGCCACAAAGTCATAGGATCATTGACCTAAAAAAGCCATTCTCAAATATTTGGGGCATTTAAAATTATAGAGGACCTCCTTTACTGAAGAGCTTTTATATAGGGTATGTCAACAATATTTACCATCTTTGAAATTAAGTTTTAGTACTATTATGAAAAAAAGTTTTATAAAGTGCTTTTCTCATCATCTGGAGCTAGTTGAATGGTATAGTGTTTATAGCATTGGTTCTGGAGTCAGGGAGGCCCAAATTTAAATCTAGCTCAGACACGAGCTGTGTGACTCTTGGCAGATCAGTTCCCCTCTACCTCAATTTCCTCAGCTGAAAAATGAGTATAATATTAGTACCTGTTGTCCAGGACTATTATGAGTAACACATGAAATAATATTTGTAAACCACTTTGCAACCCTTAAGGTGCTATATATAAATTTATTATTGTTGTTGTTGTTTTCACAATTCTCACAATAATTTATGAGGGCTTTACATTGTTCTTGTGTTATTTCCCGTTCCTCGGCGAGCTGAACC
The DNA here is from genome assembly GCF_048593235.1 of Sminthopsis crassicaudata. Classification (NCBI taxonomy): domain Eukaryota; kingdom Metazoa; phylum Chordata; class Mammalia; order Dasyuromorphia; family Dasyuridae; genus Sminthopsis; species Sminthopsis crassicaudata. The sequence continues at coordinate 66,423,196 of NC_133620.1, forward strand.
TGACAGATCCTGACCTGAATATCGCCCAAGTTCCCATCTGCCTGATCCTGAACTCTACCTGTCCAGATCTTCCTTCTTAAACTCTCCCACTTAAAATCTTGTCCCAACTTGTCATCCCTGCTGGTTAAAGGTCCCTTCAGACCCAGCTGTCTCTAGTCCCCATCTAAACATCCTGCTACTTATTGAGCTAACGTAGCATATGACAAAGAGAGACTTCAGACTTGGACCAAGCCCAACAGAACCTAGAGCAAGAGCCAAAGTGGAAGAACAGGTGTGGACTGGACTGGACGGAACTCAAAAATGGGAGGAACTAATGACCTCTTCAGTGGCCATGCTGAAGGGTCCACCCTGAAGGCAAGAATAGCATCATCTTCCCTACTGGTACAGAAGGCACTTCTCATCGCATATGAGAGAAGGAAGATGTAGCAGAGGCTCAGGGTGTGGCAGGCCGCTGCTCCACTGGCTCCCCATGATCTCCCCTAACGCTGTGTGTGTGATGGAGAGAGGGAGAGAAGAAAAGAACAGACACAAACTTCACCCCCTTCGACATTCACGCTGACCCGATTGTGTCAGCGCCACTTGTCGCCCCATCTGTCACAGTGTCAGTTCCTGCTGGGGCCCCAGGATCCACAGAGGTTACGCCACGTGTCCCGCCATTTATCTTGCTGGGCTGCTGTACTGATATGTTTGACAGTTCTATTTGTTATCCTGCAAAGCAGGGTCTGCTCTTTCAAAGAGTAAAGAGGGGAAAAAAATAGGAAATACAAGTGGAGTATAGAACTAAGCTACAATCACTGCCAGAAGACACCTGGAAAAGGAGAACTGCTAGGTTTGAATGGGGAGGGAGGAGGAGAATAATACTGGTGATGATGACAATAATAAACTAACAATAGCTAGCATTTACATGGTGATTTAAAACTTGCAAAGTGCTTTATGGTGTTATCTTCCTTAATCCTCACAATGATCCTATGTGAGATGGGCTATTCTCAGCTTTTTACAGGTGGGGAAACTGAGGCTTAGGAAAGTTAAGTTAGAAACAGAAAGGAAGTAAAGGAGCATTTATATATAGCACCTACTGTCTTCCAGGTACTTTGCTGAGCAATATTATATCATTTGAGAGGGTTGCTGTACTCTAGATGTGTGGGGGATTTATAGGAAAATATTGTTGCTCATCCTTCATTTTTCAAAGGGGATCAGTCACACTCTAGGCTAAGTTTTCCATCTTACAATTGAGGAAACTGAGGCACACAGAAGCTTATGTGACATACCCAGGGTCATACAGTTAGCAAGAATATCAAGTGGGATTCAAAAGCAGATCTTCCTGATTCATCCAGAAAAATTATAAACTCATGCAGTGTGCAAGTAATATGTTTGCATATAAAGAAGAATCATTTTTGTTGTAATGAAAATAATGGGAAGATGAGCAGTATGGTGGAAAGTGCCCTGGATATGGAGACAGAGGATCTGTGGTTGAATCTCCTCTTGACCTCAGTTTCCCCATATGTAAAAATTGGGGTTTATACTAGATAGTCTCTAAGAGTTCTTCCCAGTCTAAATCCATGTGTTGTTTGGGAAATCAGCTTCCTTGTCATGCTATGTGTACCCCACACAGAGACTTCATTTTTTGTTGTTGTTGTTTTTGCTTTGTCGGACAAATAAATAATAGAGATGTAGAGACCTCTGTCCCACTATGGAGTTCTGGTTCCTCAGAATTGCCAACTTCTCAGGCTATGACAGTCAATCATTGTCAGCACTCGGGGCACACTGACTCTGAGTCAGTCAGTCTTTGAGGGAGAGATGGCAGTCCTGGAGCTATTCTAGCTGTTTCCCAGGCAGAATCCTCAGCCTGTCTGAAACCCCTGGGTTAACTAGGTTTGACAGGTCTAGCCCAAGGGTCATAGCCACGATTGCCCACCCAGGAAGTTCCTGTCCAGGCACTGTGACAACACCTCTAACAAATGAAGAAAGAAGGATAGTTTGTTGTTCAGTCATTTCAGCTGTGTCCAATTCTCCCTAATCATATGTGGAGTTTTCTTGCCAAAGTTATTGGAATGGTTTGCCACTTCCTTTTCTAGCTCATTTTTATAGATGAGGAAACTGAGGCAAACAGATCAAATGATTTGTCCAAAGTCACATAGCTAGTAAATGTTGCAGCTGGATTTGAACTCAGGTCTTCCTAATTCCAACTTCTGGTACTAAGAACCACTTAGATGTTCTAAGAGAGACAAAGTACTGCCATAAGAAAGAACACTAGTCTTAAAAGCAAGGGAACTAAATTCAAATTCAGTCTTTATCACTTACTCTACTAACCTCTCCAGACCTTAGTTTCCTCATTTATAAAATGAGGAATTCAAGGTCCTTGGACTAGCAATTCTGGTGCGAGAACTTGCCCAGTCCTTTTCAGGGCTTATCCACCTTTGGAGTCCACCTGCCACCCAACTTTCACCTGTAGCTCCACAGTGGCCACTCCCTGGTAAGATTGGCAGATGAGCTAAACTACATTGAAGGTAACCAGCAGACCTCAAATCAGGCAGTGAGATATGGAGGAGGGTGTCTACCCCAAGCATATGAAGACTTCTTCTAGAAGTAGGGATGAGAACAAGTTGTTCCAAGAGCCATGAAAGTGGCTAAAGTAGACACCATGGAATGCTTAGAGCCTGGTCAGACATCAAAGATACCAAGGCATCCACTGTATCCTGGGTCATCTCCAGCGATTCTGACTTTGTCTTGTTACTGGACTTTGATAACTCAGGAAGAGAGGGTGAGAGTGACTCTTTCTCGCTTAAATACAAGATATGACCCTCTACTATCTTCGGTACTCTTCATAAAGGAAGGACAAGCAACAACAATATTTTCCTAAAAATTCTCCCCCAATATACTCAAATGCTGAAGCCTTTCCCTCATTTTATCTAAATAAACTCTCTTCTTAATTTTTTTTCTCTGAGTCCTATTATCTCTGCAAGATATCAATCTGTATCCCTCTTTCCTTAAACCAAACTCCTAGAAAAAGCTGTTTATTTATTACTTCCACTTCCCCTCACTTCCTTCTCAACCCTTTCCTAGATCCTGACCTCACAATTCAACCAAAGTTACTAATGAGCTCTTAATTGCTAATTCCAAAGCCTTTTCACAGTCTTCATTCTCCCTGATTTCTTTGCAGTATTTAACTCTATTGATACTCTCTTTCCTTAAAGGTTTTTTTCTCTCTGGAATTTTCCCAACTGATATCATTCAAAGTCTTCAGTCTCCTTTCTGCATTCACCATCGATATCACATCCCCTAATTATGAATGTTTTCCAAGCCTCTATCTACATATGGTTTTGGAGCAAATCATAATATTACTTGTACTATCGATATCATGGAGCTGGGATAAAGTAGGGGTTTTGAAAATTCTAAAATTCATTGAAATGCAAATTATTGACAAAAAGACTTATTCTAATTCTTTGGTGGGCACCAAAGTATTTTCATCAGATGGGTACCAGTGCAGGTATCCCAGAATACAACAGCATAGAGAAGTTGCCATCTTAACCATTATTTCCTATGAATCCTCCACAGAAATTCTACCCCCATGCTGAGGTCTTGTTTTCATCTTTTTTCTTTAAGGAAAAGGGGAAAGGAAAGACTTACATGCTTACTTGAGCTTTCTCTTTCATTCTTGCTGCACAACTATCCTATTTCTCTCAATCATCCATGACCTAAATAATGCATTTTGTACCACTTTCCAGTGCTTAGCTAGTGCCTGGAACATTGTAAGCACTTACTAAATGTTTATTGATTGGCTGACTGATTGGTCTAAGCTCTCATTGGTCCCTGATTGTTTGTTCCTCCCAAGAGTCTTTCCATTGACTGATGGATTTTTTGCAATTTTAACATAAAAGGTTCAATAATAATAATTAATTAATAATCAGCAATCTCTGCATCCAGAGGAAGAACTGATATATTTACTTATTTGTATCTAATGGTAGCCATCTCTAAGGGGTGGGGTAGGGAAGGAAAAAAGAAACTTATGCAATAATGTTTCGTATATCTGAAAGGAATAGCAAGTTGTACATAGCAGATTTTCTGTTTCATATAGAATCATATTTTTATTGTTCTATATTATAGAAATGCTTGTTTTATTCCATAAATTAAGAGTAAGATTTTTAAAATAAAAAAATCAATAGGAGAATTCATAAGGAAATTATTTAAGGAAGGGAGAGAAGGAGGGAGGAAGGAAGAAAGGGAGGGAGGAAGGGAAGGAATCACTGATTGAATGGTTCCCTGTACCCAAAGATAGCTTCATTTAAAAAAAAAAGCAGCACATGCCATTCTACCTGTCCCATTGCCTTTGAGCAAGATGCCATCTTGGGATGCTGAATGAGTAAGCTAACTAGTTTCTCTGAGTGGAAATTTGTCTAAATACTCACATTATTATAGCATAGTTGTTCCAGGAAAATTAGCTTATAGTCTTCAAGAAACTCAGCCATTGGACTGACTCTTCTCCTTTATGGGAAACAAAGATTCTTATCATTTATTAATTGTTATTTGGAAAAAGTCATCAGTAGTTTCTGAGGTTAACGGAGAAATGGTGATTTATGCCTAGCTGGAACAATCACTTGTCAACTCTGCTTCCTCTTTATGACAGCATAGAAGGTGCCTCAGACCCTGAGTATCTTGACAACAGAGATTTTTTTTGTCTTTCTTTGCATCCCAAGTACTTTGTTCAATGCCTGGCACATGGTGGCTGCTTAATAAATTCATGTTAACTTGATCTTTGCCCATAAGCCACAGAAAAAGTGAAGGGCAGAGGAGTGGAATACGTAGCCTGCATTACCGCCCAACATTCCTGTGCCAGAACAAGATTAAAATGTAATTGGGAAATATTTTACAAAATAGATAAAATATACTTAACTATTAATATGTGGTTTTCTAAGTCAGTATGCAGTAGCAAGGATCTTATGTATGGTTTAGTGCTCCCAATTTCTATTTGAATTTGACACCACTTGCGAAGGGGATAGACAACTGGGTTTGGAATTAAGGAGGTCAAGATTCAGATCTAGCTTCAGACACAAAATGTATAACTATGGTCAAGTACTTTAAACCTCTCTTACCCTTAGTGCCATTACCTGTAGAATAGAAATAATGATAGCACTCATCTCACAAGATTGTTCAAAGAATCAAAAAAAGAGAAGACATAAAGTTCTTTGCAAATCTAAAAGCTTTGTATAAATGTCAGTTATTCTTATCATGTAATTAAGCATTTGGAGCTCTTTGAAGGAAAATACTCTATAATCCAAGACATCATAAAGTAATTAAGTGTTCCTGATGAGTATGTGGTATGTTCCATGTTTTCTGTGAATTAAAATAAGTAGCATCCTATCACCCATTAGTCAGAAGTTGGCTTGGAGAGAAGGAGTAAGATAGTCCAATCATCCTTCAGGATATGTTTTGAAGGCATTAATTAACCTACCAAAATTTATGGAGGACATAGAGAGTTAGCTATGAATCAATTATTACTGAAATAAAAGGAGTTATTACTTGGAGAGATACTGAATGTTAATGGTTAGGCTGATTAAATATAGTAAACATAACATTAATCTCTTATAAACCCTGTCCATTCTGTATTATTAACAATGTACTTTCACAAAAGTGAATTTTCTAGATAACTGAAGGTTTTTGATTGTCAAAACTTTTTTTTTAATTTTAAGTCTTTATGAAAATCTTCCCTGAATGAATTATATTGTTAGATTTAAATAGATAATTTTTAAATAAGAGGGGAAAGAGAAAGAGGAAAAAGAGACAGAGAGATTGAGACAGAGAGAGATTTTCTGAACTGGGGCCATGATTAAGAGGGACGGCCGGGGGCATTCGTATTGTGCCGCTAGAGGTGAAATTCTTGGACCGGCGCAAGACGGACCAGAGCGAAAGCATTTGCCAAGAATGTTTTCATTAATCAAGAACGAAAGTGGGAGGTTCGAAGACGATCAGATACGGTCATAGTTCCGACCATAAACGATGCCGACTAGCGATCCTGCGGCATTATTCCCATGACCGGCTGGGCAGCTTCTGGGAAACCAAAGAGACAGAGAGAATGTTCCCAAAGTCATTAAACTGTGCTTACCCTTTGACCTAGCAATACCAATACCAGGTCTTAAAGTGGTCAAAGAAAGAAAAGGAGGACTCCTATATTTAAAAACTATATATTTAGAACAGCTCTTTTTGTAGTGACTAAGCTCTGGAAACTAAGAGGATGACTCTCAACCAGGTAATTGACAAAGAAATTAAGGTATATAAAAGTAATGTGATTGTATTTTGTTATAAAAATAAAGGAACATTTTCAGAGAATACTAGGAAGACTTACATCAACTAAAACAGAGTAAAATGAGAAAAATCAAGAATACAATTCATAAGAATAATAATATTATGAGGAAAACAACTTTGAAAGACTGAACTCTGATTAATGCAAAATGTAGAGGACCAGGGATGAAGCAGGTTCCTTTATAGAAAAGGAATGGACTCAGGATATACATATATGTTCATTTTTCAGATATGGCCAATGTGATGATTAGTTTTGTTTGACTTTTCACATTTGTTACAAAGACTTTGTTTTCTTTTTCTCTAATAAAGGAGGAACAATAGATATAGAGTAACAATAAAAAGGGAAAAGGGGAGAGAATTGGTGAAGAAAATGGGAAAAAAGAGGGAAAAGGAAAAGAGACAATAAGGGTTCTTTAAACTCTATGAAATTATAATTAATTCAGTTATATAGAGATACTGTATCTATTATGTATTATGGAGTAAATAATAGTTCAGTTATATATCTAATTAGATTATTTTCCTCATGAACTCAAATGTTTTTCAGTCATCTTCTTGGTCCTTTTATGTTGCAATGAGGGATATATAAGAAGAGAGGAATAACATGTAAGAAAGAGCTCTGAATTTAGATTTAGAAGTCTAGCTATGTTCAACTCTTAGTGCTACATTTAACTACTGAGGTAATATGATAGATACATCAATTTACCTCTCTGGATTTCAATTTCCTCGTTCATAAAATGAGGAGTCTTGATGAGATGATCTGTAATGAAACTGATCTAAATCTGTGATTTAATGATACAACTGATTTTCAGAGTCAGCTGACCTTTTCAGGATCACATATCAAAAATAGCAGGTCAAACACGGAAACCAAGTCTCCATACGGCCACTGCAGAGTAGTATTTATCATTATTGCCTGTTTGTAAAATATTATTATTTCTTTCAAAAACATGTGAATTAAATGCAATTACAAAGCATTAATTGAAAAAATAAGGTACAGTTTAAATTATTAGAAAGACATTCATTGATCATGATGACCTGTGTCAATGAAATGAAAAATGATGATACTATCTAAATTAATTTATTGATTTTAATTCTGTACCAATTAAACTACCAAGAGGATACTTTGTAGAGCTAGAAAAAAATAACAATAAAATTTATTTGGAGGAACAAAAGGTCTAGAATCTCAATAGAAATAATGAAAAAATAATGAAAAGAAACTAGACCTTCCTGGACTACAATTACACCATAAAATAATGATTATGAAGACTATTTAATCTAGCTAAAAATTAGAAAGTAGATCAGAAGAAGAGACCAGATAAAAAAATTATCAATTGTTGAGCTTAATAACACAGTGTTCAATAAATCTGAGAAGATAAATTATTACTGGTAAATAGCTTCCCCTTTGACAAAACTTCTGGGAAAACCAGGAAGCAGTTGGATAGAAATTAGATTGTAATCAATATCTTAATATAATATCTTATTTTTCTTGAGTCATTTCAGCGATGTCTAACTCTTCCTGACCCCATTTGGAGTTTTCTTGGCTGAAATGGTTTACTTTTCTAGTTCATTTTATAGATTAGGAAACCGAGGCAGAGTTAAATGACTTGCCCAGGATCACATAGCTAGAAAATACCTAAGGATAACTGAATCTTCCTAACTCTATCCACTGTGTCACTTAGCTGATCCTATGTATGTGAAAAGAACAGTACTAAAAATAAATTTATGATAGTCGTGATATAATTGTAATGATCAAGGTTGTAACAAAGAAGAGATGAGTACTATCTCCTACACTCCCTTTTTTAGTAGAAGTTTTCCATGTTATAGATGCAGGACATTGTGCAGACTGTCAGAGTTGTTTGATATATTGGTTATCTTTGCTAAATTTGTGTTTCCTTTTGTTTTGTTTTTTAAAAGAATGATGGCTTACTAGGATTGAGAGGAGGGAAAGCTATTTCCAAAAATAAAGGTGATTATAAAACAACTATCAGTAAAAAATTACAAACTTTAAAATAAGTTTTGCTAAAATAAAATTTACTGAATTTATAAAATATAAATTTATAAAAGAGAAACTGCATATCTTCCTTCTTTGTTGAGCAGAGCCCATCTAAAATAATTTAACTCTTTCTTGATGTCTTGGATTCATTTTTTTGGAGCATCAATTCTGTGTTGTAATGCTTTCAGTTGAGCAGGTTAGAGGTGAAGTTGTCCATACTGACTCCAAATGACCTTCAGATTTCTGTGTTTTTATACTTTAAGATTTACTATTTCTTCCCTTTCTGTTGGCTCTCACTTCCCCATGTGTCTTCTTATGACAGCACATCCCTCCTGTCATTTTATTAATAAAAATAATAACAATAGTAATACTTCACCTTCATATAGCATGGAAAACTCCCCAAACTCGATCTTTGGGGAGCTAGAAGTTGCCAAAGCAGGCAGGAGATTGGAGTAAGCTAAGGAAAGTTTATCTTGAATCCTATCTGAAAATGACTTCCTTCATGACACTAGCAAAACCACTTAGTCTCTGAGCTACAATTAAAAAAAAAATCTTCATCTATGAAACTAGAATGGTAAAATCTGTACTACTCACTTCCAAAGGTTCTTAGGAGAGAAACATCTTGCGGAACTTAAGTGTTAGCTTAAATGGGAGTTATTAAGACAGATAAATGAGAAGTAAGGCTCATTTGTCTTAATCTTGCAGACAATTTTAAGTCAATAGTCTTGAATCTGAGAGTAGCTCTTTGCTTCTTCTGTGAAGTAAAATGTATGGGCTTTGTGACAGGTACATCCATTGCTATTCACACCACAATTGACTAAAAGGTGCAGAGAATATAAACTTTCACTTTGTTCACTCTTTACCAAAAAAGGGATGGGAAAGCATTTGACTCAACAGAACAGAAAACAAGCAGATGGAGACTCTTGTCCAAGGAAGCATCTCTTGTGCACATTTTAAGATCACATAATATTCCTTGATAAGTTTAACCCCAGAGAAAACTGTTCAACAGCCCTCTGGTTATCAATATCAATTGAAGAGATTTCCACTGCTGTGGGACATATCCTGCACCAGGACCAAATGGAAAAAGAATACCCTCTAGATGGTGAGTGCTTCTCAGTGCTCCTGTTTGTGAGTACTATTTTTCAAGACCTAGATCCTAAGAGACTTTCTCAATGGGACATAGTCTGACTCAAAAGAGATTAGTCTAACAATCCATATGAGGAAAAATGAAATGGATAAAAAATGGCTGCAGTTGAAAGGACAATCCATTGAGTAAGTATATCATTTGTTGTTGTGGACACCATCATCCTTCCACTCATCCAGGTTCTCAACCTTAAATCTTCTTCCCCTAATTCTTCCCTCTTATCACTGCCCATCTCCAGTGAACTGGCAAGACCTGTCTATTCAAATTCCACAACATGTCTAATTGTTACCTCTTTTTCTCTGTTCACAAAACCTCCAGCCTCTACCTTAGTTCAGGAGCTTATTACCTTTCAGAAACATTATAATAACCTTCAAAATGCTCTTCCTTCTTTTCCCTTAATAGAAAATAAATGAAATAAATTGGGTTACACTGGCAAAATTATACCTTTAACTGTCCCAGATTGCTCCATGAAAACTCTTTTTTTTTCAAAAGACTACATCTTCTTCTGGTGATGTTATAAGGTTACAAATTATATAACACCGCAATCTAAAGAATTTGGAAATAGTAGACAGCAATATCTTTCCAACAGAGACTTTTCCTTAAGCAATGACTTGAGGAATATCATCATTGTACAATTTAAAAGGAGATCCAGTCCAGAAACTGGGGGGAGGGGGCAGGGATGAAGAGGTGAGGAATATACATGTACTGTAATGATACCCATGTAATGAGAATCTGTCATTATATAAAATGGCAAAAGGCTTGGAGAACAGCCATTAGCATATTGAATAGCTCTTTGATGGAAGAATTTAGGAAGAATATGAACAAGGTGGATGTGTATAGATTACAATCTCACATCAATGGGATCAGAGATTGAGTGAAATTATATATATATATATATATTGAGAGAGAGAGAGAGAGAGAGAGAGAAAGAGAGAGAGAGCGCGCTGAGGCAATTGGGGTTAAGTGACTTGCCCAGGGTCACACAGCCTGTGTGACACCAGATTTGAACTCAGGTCCTCCTGACTTCAGGGCAGGTGCTCTAACAACTTCACCAACTAGCTGCCCCAGAGTGAAATCATATTTAAAGTTCATTCTTCTTTTTTTATTAATTTTATAATTATAACATTTTTTACAACATTATCCCTTATACTCCCTTCTGTTCCGAATTTTCCCTTACTTCCCTCCACCCCCTCCCCTAGATGGCAGGCACTCCCATACATATTAATATGTTATAGTATATCCTAGGTACAACATATATGTGTGCAGAACCGAATTATGTTGTTGTTGTTGTTGTTGTTGTTGTTGTTGTTGTTGTTGTTGTTGTTGTTGTTGCAAAGAAAGAATTGGATTCTGAAGGTAAAAATAACCTGGGGAGAAAAACAAAACCAATGCTAACAGTTTACATTCATTTCCCAGTGTTCCTTTTCTGGGTGTAGCTGATTCCGTCCATCATTGATCAATTGGAATTGGATTAGCTCTTCTCTATGTTGAAGAAATCCACTTCCATCAGAATACATCCTCATATAGTATCATTGTTGAAGTGTATAATGATCTCCTAGTTCTGGTCATTTCACTCAGCATCAGTTGATGTAAGTCTCTCCAAGCCTCTCTGTATTCATCCTGTTGATCATTTCTTACAGAACAATAATATTCCATAACATTCATATACCATAATTTACCCAACCATTCTCCAGTTGATGGACATCTGTTCATTTTCCAGTTTCTAGCCACTATAAAAAGGGCTGCCACAAGCATTTTGGCACACATAGGTCCCTTTTCCTTCTTTAGTATTTCTTTGGGATATAAGCCCAATGGCAGCAATGCTGGATCACAGTTTGATAACTTTTGGGGCATAATTCCAGATTGCTCTCCAGAATGGTTGGATTCTTTCACAACTCCACCAACAATGCATCAGTGTCCCAGTTTTCCCACATCCCCTCCAACATTCATCATTATTTATTCCTGTCATCTTAGCCAATCTGACAGGTGTGTAGTGGTATCTCAGAGTTGTCTTAATTTGCATTTCTCTGATCAGTAGTGATTTGGAACACTCTTTCATATGAGTGGAAATAGTTTCAATTTCATCATCTGAAAATTGTCTGTTCATATCCTTTGACCATTTATCAAATGGAGAATGGCTTGATTTCTTATAAATTAAAGTCAATTCTCTGTATATTTTGGAGATGAGACCTTTATCAGAACCTTTAACTGTAAAAATGTTTTCCCAATTTGTTACTTCCCTTCTAATCTTGTTTGCATTAGTTTTGTTTGTGGAAAAACTTTTTCATTTGTTGTAATCAAATTTTCTATTTTGTGATCAATAATGATCTCTAGTTCTCCTTTGGACACAAATTCCTTCCTTCTCCACAAGTCTGAGAGGTAAACTATCCTATGTTCCTCTAATCTATTTATGATCTCATTCTTTATGCCTAAATCTTGGACCCATTTTGATCTTATCTTAGTATGTGGTATTAAATGTGGATCCATGCCTAGTTTCTTGTTAGGTTCTTACTAAGTGCTAAGTTGGTACTTAACAATTCTCTAGTTCCAGCCTTTACTGGGAATTTTACTTGTGAACTCCTGGGGAGGAGCTTGCATGCTTAGGAGGAGCAAGTTCATTGGTTGAAGTAATTTTTCCCAGAAGCCCTTGCGTTATCCCATGCCCATTCTCTGGGAGGATAAAAGAGGGCGGCACTGGAGAGATAGAGAGTCTCTTGTCTGGGCCAGACTTGAGGCAGCTCTCTGGAGGAAGAAGTCTCTCCTCTAGACCAGAGAGTGATCGTCAATTTCTGGAGACAACAGCACACTACAGTTTCTGCCATACTAATTTCCAATTTTCACAGCAGTTTTTCTCAAATAATGAATTCTTATCCCAGAAGTTGGGATATTTGGGTTTGTCAAACACTAGATTGCTATTTTTATTCACTATCTTGCCCTGTGAACCTAATCTATTCCACTGATCAACTAGTCTATTTCTTAGCCAATACCAGATGGTTTTGGTGACTGCTGCTTTATAATATAGTTCTAGATCAGGTACAGCTAGGCCACCTTCATTTGATTTTTTTTTCATTACTTCCCTTGAATTCTCGACCTTTTGTTGTTCCATATGAATTTTGTTGTTATTTTTTCTGGGTCATTAAAATAGTTTCTTGGGAGTCTGATTGATATAGCACTAAATAAATAGATTAGTTTAGGGAGTATTGTCATCTTTATTATATTCGCTTGGCCCATCCAAGAGCACTGAATGTCTTTCCAATTAGTTAAATCTGACTTAATTTTTGTGGCAAGTGTTTTGTAATTTTGCTCATATAATTCCTGACTCTCCTTTGGTAGATATATTCCCAAATATTTTATACTATCGACCGTTATTTTGAATGGAATTTCTCTTTGTATTTCTTGCTGTTGGATCGTGTTGATAATGTATAAAAATGCTGAGGATTTATGTGGATTTATTTTGTATCCTGCAACTTTGCTAAAGTTCTAAAGTATTTCTAATAGCTTTTTAGCAGAGTCTTGGGGGTTCTCTAAGTATACCATCATGTCATCTGCAAAGAGTGATAGTTTGATTTCCTCATTACCTACTCTAATTCCTTGAATCTCTTTCTCGGCTCTTATTGCCAAGGCTATCGTTTCCAGTATTATATTGAATAGTAATAGTGATAGTGGGCAACCTTGTTTCACTCCTGATCTTACTCCTTACTTACTTATCGCCATTACATATAATGTTTACTGACGGTTTTAAATATATGCTCGTTATTGTTTTAAGGAATAGTCCATTTATTCCTATACTCTCCTATACTCTACTAAAAACACTAGGAATGGATGTTGGACTTTTTCAAATGCTTTTTCTGCATCTATTGAGATGATCATATAGTTTTTTTTTATTAATTTGATTATTAATATGGTCAATTATACTAATAGTTTTCCTAATATTGAACCAGTCCTGCATTCCTGGTATAAATCCCACTTGGTCATAGTATATTATCCTGGGGATGATTTTCTGTAGGCTTTTTACTAATATTTTATTTAAGATTTTAGCATCAATATTCATCAGGGAGATTGGTCTATAATTTTCTTTCTCAGTTTTCAGCCTACCTGGTTTAGGTATCAGTACCATGTCTGTGTCATAAAAGGAATTTGGTATGACTCCTTCAATCCCTATTTTTTCAAATAGTTTATATAAGCATTGGAGTTAGTTGTTCTTTAAATGTTTGGTAGAATTCACATGTAAATCCATCTGGTCCTGGGGATTTTTTCTTAGGGAGTTGGTTAATAGCTTGTTCTATTTCTTTTTCTGAAATGGGACTATTTAGACTATTTACTTCTTCCTCTGTTAATCTGGGCAAGCTATATTTTTGAAGGTATTCTTCCATTTCATTTAAGTTATCGAATTAATTGGCATAAACTTGAGCAAAGTAGCTCCTAACTATTGTTCTAATTTCCTCTTGATTAGTGGTGAGTTCTCTCTTTTCGTTTTTAAGACTAACAATTTGCTTTTCCTCTTTCCTTTTTTTAATCAGATTTACTAAGGGTTTGTCTATTTTGTTGGTTTTTTCATAGAACCAACTCTTAGTTTTATTAATTAATTCAATAGTTGTTTTTTTTTTACTTTCAATTTTATTAATCTCACCTTTTATTTTTAGAATTTCAAGTTTCATGTTTGTCTGGGGGGTTTTTAATTTGTTCCTTTTCTAGCAATTTTATTTGTAAGCCCAATTCATTGACCCTCTTTTTCTCTATTTTATGCAAGTAGGCCTCTAGAGATATAAAACTTCCCCTTATTACTGCTTTGGCTGTATCCCACACATTTTGGTATGATGTCTCATTATTGTCATTTTCTTGGGTGAAGTTATTAATTATGTCTATGATTTACTGTTTTACTCAATCATTCTTTAGTCTAAGATTATTCAGTTTCCAATTATTTTTTGGTCTATTTCCCCCTGGCTTTTTATTAAATGTAATTTTAATTGCATTGTGGTCTAAAAAGGATGCATTTACTATTTCTGCCTTACTGCATTTGATTTTGAGGTTTTTATGTCCTAGTATATGATCAATTTTTGTATAGGTTCCATGAACTGCCGAGAAGAAAGTATACTCCTTTCTGTCTCCATTTAGCTTTCACCAAAGATCTATCATATCAAACGTTTCTAGTATTCTATTTACCTATTTGACTTCTTTCTTATTTATTTTGTGGTTTGATTTATCTAATTCTGAGAGTGCAAGGTTGAGATCTCCCACTATTATAGTTTTGCTGTCTATTTCTTTTTGCAGCTGTCTTAATTTCTCTTTTAAGAATTTAGATGCTGCACCACTTGGTGCATATATGTTTAATATTGATACTGCTTCATTATCTATGCTACCCTTTAGCAGGATATAATGCCCTTCCTCATCTCTTTTAATTAGATCAATTTTTGTTTTTGTTCCTCCTGAGATGAGGATGGCTACCCCTGCTTTTTTGTGCTTCACCTGAAGCATAGTAGATTCTGCTCCACCCTTTTACTTTTAGTTTAAATGTATCACCCTGTTTCAGGTGTGTTTCCTGTAAACAACATATAGTAGGATTCTGGCTTTTAATCCAGTCTGCTAACTGCTTCCTCTTTATGAGAGAGTTTACCCCATTCACATTTATGGTTAGAATGACTAATTCTATATTACTTGCCATCCTGTTAACCCCTGCTTATGCTTTTCTCCTTTCCTTCCCTCTTACCCCCCTACCCAGTATTAAATTTGTGAACACCACTTGCTTTTTACAACCCTCCCTTTTTAGTATCCCTCCCCCACCTTAAAGTTCCTCTTCCTATTTTATCTATTTTTCTCACAATTTCTGTATTCCCTTCCCCTTAGCTTACTCCTTCCTTCTCACTTTTCAATGAAGTGGAAGAAGTTTCACCATAAATTTATATCTTTTTGTCATTGTCCAATTGAGTTTTTATCTTCTATGGAATTTTTTTTCCATATCATCCATTTTATTTTTTAGAGAGTTGTTTTCTTTTTCCAGCTCACTAATCCTGTTTTCCTTGGAGTTGTTTACCTTTTCTAATTCACTAATTTTATTTCTCAATGATTTGATCTCTTTATCTACTCTGGATGACTTCTCCAGGCTCTCTTTCCAAGCTTCCCTTTCCTTTTCCCATTTCTCTTTCAGCTCTCTTGTGAGAGCCTTTTTGATTTCCTCTATGAGAGTTTTGTGTATTGAGGATTAGATCATATCCCCCTTAGGGGATTCCTCTGGGGACAGTCTGCTTTTAGTCTCCTCAGTGTTTGAAGTCTGCTCTCTCTCCATACAGAAGCTGTCAATGGTTAGAGCCCTTTTAAATTTTTTGTTCATTTTGTCAGAGCGGGAATGGAAGAAAACAAATTGACAAGAGAAACAATTGGTCTGTTTCTGGGGGGGATGGGGCTGGATGGTGTTACTGAGCTTTCTTTACAGACTGGGGGAGACAGCAAAGAGGCACTAACAGGACAGCGATGGCTATGCTGTGTGTGCTCTCTGAGGCTTTAAGAATGGGCTGAGTTGCTCCACATTGGGGTGGGGGTGGCCAGATCTGAGAAACGCTAGCTTTCCAGGGTTTTATTCTTTACCTCCAGTGTTTACACCCTTTCCCTGCTCCTGGCTTGCTGCCAAGACAGAACATCCACACTTGGGTAAAAGTCTTTTTACAGAAATGGAAGAGATCACACCCCTCCCCCCTCAGGTCTGAGCTGTGTGAGCTATCTGTCTCATTCTGGCTGCCTGCCCTCAGTCTGCGCCTGGTCTGTTCGACCCTCCCCCGAGCAAACACAGACCTTTTCTGGCAACTTTCAAGGATGTCTTCTCTTGCTGATTATTTGTGGATTTCTTTTCTGGTCAAGCATTAATTCTGAGGCTTGTCATGAAGTAAGTCCTGAGAAAAAATGCATAGCTCAAGCAGCTGTCTGCCTCCACACTGCCCTCTTGGCCAGAAGTCCTAAAGTTCGTTCTTCTGATGAGTGGGGGTGGTTAAAGCTATAACTTTATTACATAAGAACTATCACTTAAAGGAATTTTATCTCCATGCAAAATTGTTTAAAACTTGGTTGCTAAGGAAAATTCATATATATTTATTTTATGTGACATTTTATCCTTCCTGATGGACCATCTTTCTTATGTAAAATACCATAATTTAATAAAGGTCATATGCTTCCATGCACCCCCAACCTACATTATTCTCTTCATACTGAACTTAAAACTGAGGTCAGGGTGCACAGGACCTCACTGAATCTCACTTTCTCTGCTCCACTTTGTTAGAAGGTGCCTTTCAAAGATAACTTTTCTCACTAATCAATTAAAGTAGAGAGAAATTTTCAAAATCACTCAACTATTCCAGGCGAAGGGGCAAAGGGAAGAAGGGCAGGACGAGAGGTGAACTGCCTGATCCTCCTAATGAAAATTTCAAGGAGCCTTGGTTTATAAACACTGCAAAATCCATTCCAAACAAAAACATCAGCTTTCACCAGAGCTTGGCTATTAGCCAGCAGTGAAGGAGAGATTGACCTGATTTCAGGTTGATTGCACAATATGAAAACTGACTTTTTTTCTCCCTAGACCCAGAGTTAATAGTTTTGTTTGTGTCCTCCTGATCAACAAAAAGAGAATAGTCTTTTAGAAAGTGAGCATGCTCAAAGAGAAGCCCCCTGCCTGGATGGACCCCTCCCATGCTGCAAAGACTCGTAGCTTCAAAGGGAATGTATATGTTTTGATGCAAAGAAAAAAATCAGTAGAAACAGCATACACAGTTACTTTGGCAAAAGTAAGTGAAAAGATTCTTTGAAAGAAAGCTAAACTGAGTAAATGAAAAAGCCAAAAATGGCCCCAAGTAAATGGTATTAAAATGTAGGATCATGGATTTAGAGCTGAAAAAAATAAAATAAAATAAATGTTAAAGGTTATCAAATACCACCCACCCATTTTTTGGATTAAGAACTAAGGCCAGAGAGTTTCATCCAAGTCATAAGCCCAGTAGTAAGAGTCCAGCTCTAAACATGTGATTGCCAATCCCGGATTTTTTGCCCATGTATTATGTCCACTATACAGACTTCCCTGGATGCATGCACCAAGAATTGAGAAACTATTGTTTTTGCCTATTTTTCTTTGTTATAAGGAGGGAGAAAGGGGGAATATTTAAATATGACATAAAAGCAAATAATATCAGTAAAACTGATCACTCTTTTCTTTTCTTCCTTTCTTTCTCCCTCTCTCCCTTCTTTACCTTCTTTCCTTCCTCGTCTCACTCCTCCTTTCCATTTTCTTTCTTTGCTTTATTCCTTACTTCCCTCTTTCCTTCCTTTTTCTCTTTCTTAATTTCTTTCTCTCTTTTTTCTTCCTTTTCTCTCTTTCTCTTTTTTCTTTCTTTTAGGTTTCCTTATCTCTCTCAAACTGAAAATGCAGTAGCCACTTACAGGTCTAACAAACCCATAGTGCTGATCAGCAAATAGTTTTAACTTGCTTCATTTCCAACTGAAACTGCTTCTTCTTTCTGCCTGATAACTCCCCACTCCCAAGAGCTCCCTATGCTGGTATCAGACTCTTAAGACTCATAGAGTCAAGTTATTCATTCATTTTAGCCTTCCCAGTAAGAAGGAACTACAGACTCTACCCTGCCCTACTAGACACATTATGGAATAAAACAAGGTATTACAGTGCTCTACAAATGTCAGAAGAAGATGAGGGAAGCCTCTAGCATCCTGAATGATGAAATTCTTTTGAGAAAACACAGGCAAGAGTCATATAGAGTAACATGCAATCCAAATTATTAAAGGCCACAATGAGATCCAGGAGATCACAGAATAGCTGGGAACAGTCAGTTAATAAGCACTGATTAAAAGGCATGAGGGGTTGTGTCAACACAGGTGGTTAAAGCATTTCACAGGACTGTCCTTCCTATGTTCCATATTTGAGCCATACTGGTCTCTTGTGATTTTCCAAATTCAACCTTGTTCCTCTCACCTCCCCACCTTTGTCCAGGCTATACTCTATGCCTAAAACTCAGTCCCTGCTCATCAATAACTTTAGAACCCCTTGTTTCCTTCAAAGCTCAGCTATCTATCTATCTATCTATCTATCTATCTATCTATCTATATCTATATCTATATCTATCTATCTATCTATATCTATATCTATCTATCTATATATATCTATATATATATATATCTATATATATATATATATATCTATATATATCTATATATATAGATATATATATATATATATAGATATATATAGATATATATATATATATATATTGGGAAGCTTCTCCTGTGGGATTAGTGCTGTTTCCATACTCAAAGTAGAATTTAGTCACTTCTCTGTTTACTTGTTTGTGTACCTCTATAGAATAAAATCTCCTTGAAGACAGGGTTTGTCTGTCTTTCCCATGAGTTCTGTACCCAGAATGATGCCTTTGATAGTTGGTTCTTAATAAATGCTGCTGAATTGAATGAATTTGAATTTTATTGATTTGAAGTAAACAACAAAATTACCTTTTAAGGTTGGTGTTAGTTCTTTCCTCCTGATACCAGTATGACTTTCAAATGCAGATATGGTTTTTCCAGATGATTTATCTTCCTAATTAAATCTGGCTTAGTCTAACATTAAAATTAAATTGCTTTCCCCAATCCTACATCAAAAAAGGATAGAGATAGCCATTCCTGGAGAGCACTAGATAACGGAGAAAAGCCAGACTGCTGTGGAACATGGGCCAAGGATAGTCTGTCTTTGTTAAGTATTTAAGGTTCTTTGAAATCTGACTCTTCCTAAGATTCCCATCTGGCCATACTTTACTCCCCACTCTGAACTAGCTAAACTGACTTGACCTAACCATTCCTTAAACACAACATTCTACAGCTCCTTTCTCTGTGTCTTAGCATGGGCCATTCCCCAAGGCTGATGGCGTGACTCTCAGCTCAGCTACCACCTTATGCAGAAGGTCTTCCCTGGTTCTCTAGCGACTAAGATTATTTTCCATCTATTCTGGGTCTACCTTGTATATATCCATCTATTTTAATTTGTTTTCTCATTTAGAATATATATTCCTTGAGGACAGGAACTATTTCTGCCTTTCTATTTTGAATCACAAGCATTTAAAGTTCTGTTGACTGACTGACTTTATTAAAAGGCAATAAACTATGACATCTTTAAAAAATATTGAACATAAGCTTCAGTTCTTTTTTTAAGACTGCCTTTGGCACAAGGTTTAAAGGAGATATGGAAAGAATTTTGTGATTGGAAGGCTAGGCATTTTCTAAGGAAGCTGATATAATAGAGAAAGCTCTTTCTACTCTTGGGCAAGTTTACTTCTCTCTGGATTTTAATTTTCTCATCTGGAAAATAGGAATACTATTTCCTATCTCCACAAAATTGTGCTGAAATTCAAATGAGAAATGCATTTGAAAGTTCTTCCTATGGTGTTATATTAACAGCCATATGTACAAAATATATATATAGTAGCTCTTTTTGTGATAGCAAAGAACTAGAAACTAAGAGAATAACATGTATTGAATAAATTATGGTGTGAATAAATTACATACGAATAAATTATGGAATATAAATGTAATAGATTACTAGTGTATGGTAGTATAATACTGTACTGTGATACAGTGATGCTTTTAGAGTTTTAGAGAATGTGAATGTGATGGTTTTAGAGAACACTAGGAAGATTTGGATGGAACTGATGCAAAGCGAAGTAAGCAGAACCAAGAGAGAAATTAATATAATCACAACACTGTAAAGACAATGAACTTTGAAAAACTTAAGAACTGAGATCACTGACCAACTATTATTCCAGAGGGTTGACAATGAAAAATGATACACAGAGAGATGATAGATTCAGGACACAGAATTAGATATATTTGGGGGGATTTGTATTGTTTGATGATTCATATTTGTTACAATTTTTATTTTGGTTTTCCAGTAGGGGTGGGGAGAGGTTGGAGAAAAAAAGGGATTTTTTTTGTTCATTAAAAAACTAAAAATTTACTTTAAAAAACTACCCTTAGCTCCTGCTTTACCTTGCACTCCATTTCTTAGTCTACCTACCTTAAAAAGTTGTTATAAGGATCAAATGAGAAAATAATTTATAAAGTGCTCTGTATAATGCATGGCACATAGTAGGACTATATGTCAGCTAGTACTATTTCAAAGAGGAGAGACTTAGGATTTCTATTTCTTTTATTCTTGTCTCATTATGGATCATATAGTTGCCTATATAGCAGAAAAATTCTTGTCTTCTTTTTGTCCAGAGAACTATCATGAAGAAAGTTAGAGGAGGAGGAGAATTCATAAGTCACCTTTCTAAGCCACAAAAAGAAATATGGAAAATAAGGCCCTGAAAGATCAAGACTTTTCTAAGATCACATGTATATCCATGAAAGAGTAGAGCTTGGAATTCACTCTTCTTCTGATCTTTCTTAATTCTAGCACCTTCCCTCTGTTGATTATCTCTAATCTATCTTGTGCATATGGCTCATTTGTACAGTCATTTGCAGATTGTTTCCCACTTAAATTATTAGCTTTTTGAGAAAAGGGATTGACTTTTACCTTTCTTTGTATCCTTAGCAATTGGCACAGTGTCTGGCACAAAGAAGGAGTTTAATAAATGATTATTAGCTAACCTACTGGTATACATCTCCCCCACTAAATAATTTTGTGTTTTCTCTATGTTTGAATTGAGTACAGCTTTGTAGAAAATATCCAGTTCCAGCACTGGGTATTTATGGTGATAAATGACAACTCTTTTACTTGGTCAAAGTAGAAAAGATTAGTGTTTTTGAAAGCCAAAAGCAGATGAAGTTTATTGCTGCTAAATATGATTAAGTGTATCAGAGAAATTACAACCATGAGGAATCTTTTTATAAACCCTCATTGAATCTAATATTGAAGAACTAATTCTATGCAATACATCAGCTGGTTTGTATTCTATGCAGTTCAATAAAATGCACCACAATATAATCTAATCACTTCCATATATAAGATAAATTTTCTTCCTTTTGGAAAAGAACACTGTGTACATATAGGTATCTAGGTATCTTAATTATTATAAAATATATAACTTTATTTAAGAATCTGCTTCATTCCTTCACTAACTTTGCTCTCCTTCCTTATAGTTCTACTTAAGGCTTCCTTTTCAATTGAATTTCATTTATTCTTGTTTCCCTTTCTTCAGAGGAGGTAAAGACTAGGGATTATTCAGCTTAGAAAAAATGGATAAAAGATCCTTAACCAAGATCTGTATTATTAAAGTGAGATCCCAGATCTGAAAAAAATAACTGGGAGATCCCTGAGACTGAGGGAAGTCAACAAAAATTTATTAAGCACCTACTACATGTCAAGCATAGGGATAACTAGTAAGAATACCAAAAAGGGCAAAAAAAAAAAAATTCCAGCTTTCAATGACCTCATAATCTACTGGAAGAGATAACATAAAGATACCTATGCACATATAAGTGACACACAGGACAAGCTGGAAATGATCAACAGAAGGAAGGCATTAGTATTTACAGTGATCTGGAGAGTGTTCCTGTAAAAGATAGAATTTTAGCAAGGACCCAGGTTCTAGATGGAAGAAAAAAGAGCATTTCCGGTATGAGGGATAGCCAGTAAAAATGTCCAGAGGCCAGAAATGGAATATCAGGTGCAAGAAACAGCAAGAAGACTAGTATCAGTTTGAAGGACAAAGCACACCAATTACATCAATTAATACAAGATTTTAAAATAATATTAAACATTTTTATAATTTTATCATAATTTACCTTATTGAATACAAGCCATTCCCTAGCTGATAAATTGTAAAATGATATGAGCAGACAATTTTTATATTTTCAAACCATTTCTAATCATATGAAAAAATGCTTTAAATCACTATTGAATGAAGAAATGCAAATTAAGACAATTCTGGGGTACCACTAGATACCTCTCAGATTGGTTAAGATGACAGGAAAAGATAATGCAGAATGTTAGAGGGGCTGTGGGAAAACTGGGACACTGATACATTGTTGGTGGAGTTGTGAAGTGATTCTACCATTCTGCAGAGCAATCTGGAACTATGCTCAAAGGACTATCAAAATATACATGCCCTTTGATCCAGCAATTGGACCTGCATCCCAAAGAGATCATAAAAAAGGGAAAAGGACCCACATGTACAAAAATGTTTGTAGCAGCAATTTTTTTTCTTTCTTAGTGGCACAGAATTAGAAAATGAGAGGATGCCCATCAGTTGGAGAATGGCTGAATAAGTTATGATATATGACTGTTATGGAATATTATTTTCTGTAAGAAATGATCAGCAAGATGATTTAAGAGAGGCCTGGAGAGATTTATATGAACTGATGCTAAGTAAAATGAGCAAAACCAGGAGATCATTGCACACAGCAACAGCAAGATTATACAATGATTAATTCTGATGGCTATGGCTTTTTTCAACAGTGAGGTGATTTGGGCCAATTCCAATGGTCTTGTGATGGAGAGAGCCATCTGCATCCAGACAGAGAATTGTGGGAACTGAATGTGGATCACAACAGAGCATTCTCACTCTTTTTTGTTGTTGTTTGCTTGCATTTTGTTTTTTCTCATTTTTTTCTTTTTGACCTGATTTTTCTTGTGCAGCAAGATAATTATGAAAATATGTATAGAAGAATTTCACATGATTATCATATATTGGATTACTTGTTGTCTAGGGAAGTGAGTGAGGAGAAGGGAGAGAGGAAAAAATTTGGAACACATGTTTTTACAAGGGTGAATTTTGAAAATTATCTGTGCATATGTTTTGAAAATAAAAAGCTTTCTAAAAATTTACCTTATTTTTTTCTATATGTGCAAATTCATTTTAAATACAAATAATTATGAGCAGAAGTATTCACATTTAACTTTATAATATAAATTTTTATACAACTATCTCTACAATCTGCAAATGTATTGCCTCAATTTATACAGCTTGGTCCTTTAAGGTATTCTTAAATTCCAGGTCCTCTTTAAGCATCCTGACTAGCAGCAGTCAGATAGGCAGTTAGATTGTTCATTCCTTGTCCCATTCATTCACATAAGTGATGCTGACTCTTTCCCCCAAAACTGAGACCCTGAATCACAGCTTACAGCTTACTTTCCTACTTCATTGGGAGCAATGGGGATGTCAGTGGTCTCCATGGCAACAAGCCCAAATTTAACATTCCTTGGACTCCTGCATGGAGCCACTAATGTCACCAGCTAATTGCATAGGCTACATATAGCACTAGCATGTCATCTTGGATCTGAGTCTGTGAAATTGTTTGAAAGACTCACAAGTTCAAACCTGATCAACTTAAAGGAAGTATTTCAACAATGTCAGTACATTGTGTGTGTCTGTGTGTGTTTGTGTGTGTACACATGCACATGTACACGCAATTCTATTTTTTATCTATTTCACCCAAAGGCCAAAACTAATTGCCTCTCCTGAGTTCATTGAAGTCATGGAAAATCAGATGGCACATCTACTTGGGATTCTAAAATCTACTGAATGAAACACAGAGACAGGCTGACTATATGGATGAACCCAACTGAATTCATTTAGCATTTATGAAACTCTTATGGGCTTCCAAGAACTGTGCTGAAACAGAAACACAAAGACAAAAAGGGGAAAGCCCTCAAGAACCTGACATTCCAGGCAGGGGGGATAGGAAGAAAAAGGAATAGGGGTGAACCACATATTCATAGATAATGCCCAATATCAAGGAACACGGTCTATAGAAAGTCCAAAAAGAATCACAGAATCAGACATCTAAAAGTGGAAAAGATATGAGAAGATTTCTAGTCCAATCTATTCATTTTATAGATAGTAAACTGGAAATGAAAGAGATTAAGTGATTTGCCAAAAGTCACACAAGGAGTAGTGGTAGGATTTGAACTCAGGATCTTTAATATCAAATCTAGCCTCTTTTCACTATTTTGAGCCTTCTGAAAAAAATCCTCTTAGGAGAGAAGAGTTTCAGGAGCTCCTATTTGTCAATGAGTTTATCCTAATTACATCAAACGCAGAGCACTTACCTAATTTCTTCATTTAGATATATATCCAGTCAAAAGAAATCAGTCTAACCCTCCTTCTTGGGAAAACAAGGTGGCTGAATAATGCATATTGTCCAGACTGCGGCATGTACTTAGTCAATCTATAAGCACCTTCACATGCCTTCTATGTTCCAGGTACTGTGCTAAGCACTGCAATTAGATAAGTAAACCCATAACTTAGTATAATGGCAAATACAGCATATTCTGTTGTATTCATGTATCCAAAATATAAACAAGAGCTGTAGATGTACAATGAATTGTGAAAAGAATTGAATAGTAGAAAGAGATTACGCTGGATCCTTGAATAAGATAAGTGCAAATACAATATTGCTTTTGCTGTGTTTTTAGCACCTATCACAGTGTCTTGCACATAGTTTTGTTGAATTAAATCGAATTGAATCACATTTAGAAAATTAAACAGCTTAGGAATCCTGAAAGTATTTGTTAATAAAAAGATTCCATTAGAAAACTGTGTGCATTTGTATACACACACATATGTTTTGTGTGTGCATCTACATGCATGTATGTGTGCTTTGTATATGTTGATGTATGTGTACAGTATATGTGCATTAGCCAGTGAACTCATTGAGGGCAGAAACTAATTCTGCCTCTTTTTTTATCCCCAGAACTTAACACAGCACATAGCACATAGAAGGTGCTTAAACAATTTTTCTTTGCAAAAAAAAAAAAAAAAAAATCTACCCAAAACCTAATTTAAGTTTTCTTAAATTAACAACTAACAGCATGCACACAAATAATATTCTCTTGTGCTATGATATAGCTGTAAATCATGAAACCCATCACAATCTAAAAATCAAAATTGCAAACTAGAGAAACCCTAGAGATTACCCAGGCTAATCCTTTCATTTTATATAGGAAAAAACTGAGGCACCGAAAGATTAAATGATTTGCCCTTGGTTGCAAAGCTAATAAGTAGAGATTGTTGTTACTCAGTCATATCCAACCCTTCATGACCCCATTTAGGGTTTTCTTGGTGGAGATCCTGGCGTGATTGCCATTTCCTTTTCCAACTCATTTTATAGATGAAGAAATTCAGGCAAACAGGGTGAAGTGACTTGCCCAGAGTCACATGGCTAGTTAAGTCACTTAGCCTGAGGTCAGATTTAAACTCCAGGCCCTGAACTCTATCCTCTGCACTACCTAACTACCCCAAAAAGTATAAAGGTTGATTTTAAACCAAAGTGTTATAGACTCCAATCCCAGCACTCTCTCCAATTTTTCCCTTTTCTATTTTACTTTTCTATTCACACACTATTGCCAATGGGCAATGAAAAAATCCACATTGAGAGCATACAAAAAAAAATACAATATGAAAATCATTATCAAAGATATATGAGACTAGGAAAAGAGAACGAGAAAGGCAGGGGCATGTTGGTGGCAGATTGAACCAGCTCAAAGATCCGATTGTTAAAATTTTACTGAGAACATTTATGCTTTTGAAATTGACAAATGCTGCAAGTCAGAATTTTATTTTTTGATTATCTTAAGAAAGTGATGAAGAGGGGCAGCTAGGTGGTGCAGTGGATAGAGCACCAGCCCTGAAGTCAGGAGGACCTGAGTTCAAATCTGGTCTCAGACACTTAGCACTTCCTAGCTGTGTGACCCTGGGCAAGTCACTAAACCCCAGCCTCAGGGGGAAAAAAAAGTGATGGAGAAAATGTTAATAATGACATAAAACTTAAATTAGGTTTTGTGTAGTTTTTTTGCAAAGACATATATATATATATATATATATATATATATATATATATATTTCTTTCAACATATACCAGCACACTCCAGGAATTAGGGATCAGGGAGAAACAGTGACAGTGATTCATTATAAGCTACAAAATATTAAAAGAAAAAGAAGCTGTCTTCTACATTCACTGATTCATTAAAAGACATGGACAAGACTCATGCATGATGGGAATAATAGAAGGGTTGCACTCTGCACCCCTGGAAGACATAATAAAACAGATGAGATTCTCCAATCCACCAGTACATTAATGTAAAAATGCAAATACAAATAAATATAAAGAGAGCCCAGAATTTTATTTAATTACTATCACCCATTTTACAAATGAGAAAAACTAGATAAAAAAAATCCAGAAAGGTTACAAGGTCACACAATAGGTATTGGACCCTGGGTATCTTGTAACATCAGTGCCATTGTGGACTTAGGAACATCACTCAGGAATCATCATTGTCAGAGATGAAACTTTTCCACAAGTATACTTTTGCTGAAAAAAAAAATCATATTTTGTACTGTTTGAAATTTCTGCTTTGATTAATTTCTCACTAATTACTTGTTCATTTTGTTCAAGTTAGTTTTGCTTTATGACAGTGGCCCTCACAGTGATGTGACTCTGGAGTTACATTTGTAATCACCATTAACCCAAAGTGCCACATGCTTTTCCATGCCCTGCGGAGGGATGTGTAATAGAACATTCTAATCAGATACCAGAGGTCTCCAAAAACAAGAAGACTCCTAGAAGAGAGACAGACACAGTTTTGGGTATTACTGATTCATCTCATAAAACCCTACCTTATGTCTGTTCCGCTGCACCATAACAGTCTCCACTCATAATAAGAAACAAAGATGCCCATTACTACCATCATTATTCAATATTATACTAGAAATGTTGGCTTTAGCAATAAGAAAAGAAAAAGAAATTAAAGGAATTAGAATAGGCAATAAAGAGATAAAACTACCAGTCTTTGCAGATAACAGGATGATATACAAAATCCTACCAAAAATATCCTACAAAAACTTGTCAAAACAATTAACAGTTTTGGCAAAATTGCACACACAAATCATCAGCATTTCTATATGTTATTGACACAGTCCATCAGCAACTCCATTTAAAATCCATATACAAAATAAAATATCTGGGTGTCTCATCCCACTTATCTACCCAATTGTTAATAGAAAGAACTCTCCCCATTTTATAGATGCTTGTTTATTGATTGACTTTAATTCAAAGGGCTTAGCTCTATGCCAAATACATCTAAATTCTTTTGAAGAACATCAAAATTTATCTGTAAAATATGTAGGTGGCCATTTTCCCATGACAATGTATCAAAGTCATAATTAATCATTTTTGAAATTAAGGTAAACAGCACAAAACATGCCCTTGAACACTACCACAATAACAAAAGATCAATAGAGAGGGAAGAACTCACCAGGTGCTTGCTTCCAGTTTTTACCTAATTATTCTTGCTAAATGGTTTAAGTTCAGTTGATTCTACACTACTAATGAACTACAGGTGCTGTCAAGGTCCTCTTAATTTTAGCACTCAGAAGTCAAAGCCCCAGTTTCCCCACCTTAGTAACAGTTCTATGGAATATTAAAGTGGCCAGTTCTGAATTTGTGTGGGCAGATAGTCATATGTTATACCTCACCACTTATTATTTATCTGTTTAAAAGCTCATTTCAACCTTCCTTGTCTCCACACATTCAAATGATATAATAAAATTGGGTATGTGTCATAAATCCTTCAATACCTGTCTATTTCTCAAAGGTTTTGGTATCCAAAAACTCCTTAATGAGGTAAAAGGAAAAATTTTTTAACCTTTCAAATTTTTACCCTGCTTCTTTTCTTACATTCAAAATCCCCAATATTATGTATCAAAGAAAAGCGCATTTGTTTGGTGTCCTAATTGCCTAGGGACCATTTTTTAAATGCCAAAGAAGTTGCCAGCAGGGGCATACATCTGAATGTTCAGTTTAAGGACTTTACAAAGAGCTTTTAGAATATGGCACCCAGGGCTATTCCACAGCCATATGAAGCCCAAGTTAATTCATATCATGGGGCCTCCAAGCCCCAACTTCTTTTAAAAGATTAAATAAAGTTAGACTAAATGTCAAGAGAGAAAAAGGAAAACAATTTTTTAAATGACAGGGAGGAGGAGGAAATAGAAGGTGACTCTCCCCCACTTTGCCTTGGTAATGGAGTGGTTTATGGGTAGGTTGTACATATGTATATAGAAGAGCTGCTTTCATTAGCACCAACTAACAGAACATTTCCTTCTCTCTAGGCAGCTACAGCTCTGCTGCTGGTTACTAAAGGGGAAAGAACCTTAGTCCAAAAGCAATTGCTCTACTTCTCCACACCCTAGGGATACCTTTGGGAGTACCCACCAGTTAAAGATTTCAAAAGATTTCTTAATCACAGTGTGCAGATTTCACATACACAATCACGGGGTGGGGGGGGGAGGGGAATCAGCATTATAAGTGAGCTAAGAAAAATTATTTAATCCAAACCAGACCCATATAAAACCAGAAGTAATGACCCAGTCTTCTACTTGAAGACTTCAAGTAATGAGGAACTCACTACTCTGTGAGACAGTTCATTTTGCTTTTTGATAGCACTAATTATTTGTAAACTTATCCTTCTATCAAACCAATATCTACCTCTCCTTAGCATCTAAGTATTACTCCTAGCTCTTCCTTTAGGGACAAAGTAGAGCAAAGTCTTCTTCCAAAGGACAGCTGTCCAAATTCATAAAGATAGCCACCATGTGCTTCCAAAGTCTATTTCCTCCAGCAAAAACATCCCCAGAGTCTTCAAATTACTATTATATAAAACCATGCCTGCCTCATCATTATTCTGGTTGTTCTCCTTTAAACTACTTCCCTTCCCACAAGGCAATGTTCTTCTTAAAATGTGTCACCCAGAGCTGAACAGAATACTTTCAATGTAGTATGAGCAGAGAAGAAGAAATTGGTATTATTATCTCCTTCAGTTTAGACACTATACTTCTTTTAATGCAGTTGGATCAACACAATACATATTAACCACTTGCTGTCTTTCAGGAACTATGTTAGATGTTAGAGATATAATGACAAAAGCAAAACAGTCCTTGTCCTCCATGAGTTTATATTCTATTGGGCAAAACAGCAGATATGTAGATCATTAAATATAATGTTGTGTGTGTCTCAATCTCCCTCTGGAAGTATATTTTGTATATACAAATATATTTTGTATTGTATAAATAAATATGTGTATATTTTGTATATGTAAAATATATACATACATATTTTGTATATATGAAGTTATAGGTGTACTGTGAGGTTGTGTATATATATATAAGAGAGAGAGAGAGAGAGAGAGAGAGAGAGAGAGAGAGAGAGAGAGATTGATTGCAACTGGGAAGAGAGGAAAAATCAAAAAAGGTTTTTTATTAAGAAGTAACATGACTGGAGATTTGAAAGAAGCTAAGAATTCCAGATGGCAGAAATGAAGAATGAATTCCAAGAACAGAAGCCCATACCTTTAAAGACACAGAGAAAGAAAAAGGAATATTACATGTGGGAAACAATCAGCAGAGCATCTATTGTTAGATTTAGAGGGCATGAAGAGAAGAAATGTATAATAAGTCTGGAAAGCTAGGATGGTATCTAATGAGTAAGGGTTCTGACTCATTAAGGACCCAGTCATGCATCTTCTTCAAGCAAGTCCCTCTATACTTTTCTACCCTCAGCAGACCTCCCTGAAAATAAGTACCATTCTCCTGAGTACTATAGTTTAAGAAGTCTATTAATAGTAAAATTTACATTTATATAGCTCTTTATTCTTGTAATCTCATTTTTCCCTCATAATAACCCTATGAGGTAGTGCTACTATTAACATATTTTACAGAAAAGGATACTGAGACTGAGAGAATTTAAGTGATTTGTAACTGACAGCTATCCAGAACAGAATCTGAACTCAACTCTTCCTAATTCTAAACCACTGTGTCAACTGACTATCTCTTCTAGACAGTGTCCAGAGCGGGGCAAATAGGATAGTGAAGAGTCTAGAGTTCATGACATATGAAGATCAGTTGAAGAAACTAGACAGTTCCTTTGATTGATTACCTGTCTTTTCTCAGAAGCCCAGAAATATGCTGCTCCTTGATGTAATCAACACAATGTTAACTTCAAACAAGAATATTCAGAGGACCTCACTCTCTGTGCTGAATCTCATCCATCACAGTGATGAAATCTTTGGTGAACCTGTGTATCCTTTTGGTAGTTACTGATATTATCCCAGGAACCTTTTTTAATTACTAATAAGATTTTTAAACTTTATTATTTAGACCATGAATAAACTTTAATTTGACTCAATGTTATAAATGTGAGATTCTGGAAGAGTTGAGTCATACCAGTTCTGACATTCTTTCTACAAACAAACCAGAGGGGGAAGAAAAAAGTTGTCAGGGGGTAGCTAGTTGTTCAGTGGGTAGAGCATCAGCCCTGAAGTCAGGAGGACCTGAGTTCAAATCTAGCCTCAGATACTTTACACTTCCTAGCTGTGTGAGCCTGGGCAAGTCACTTAACCCCAATTGCCTCAGCAAAAAAAAAAAAAAAGTGTCAGATAAATGGAAGGATGGCTAACATAAATTGCTAGCAGAAGCAAAGAGTCAATGGAGTAACTTTATTTTATGACTCAAAGCAACCAAAAATAGCATTTCGTGGAATATTTGGTCATCACATATTGTATTATTCATAATAAATATTTTCAAAAAGACATTAAAATAATTAGAATTTGTGCATCAGTACTAGTTGTTAAGGGTTACATGGTAGAAATATCCTATAAATAACTTGATATGATTCACCAAATCTAATCTCCATATACTCTGATGTTTAAAAGATTTGATATAAAGGCAGTAATGGATAACAATTGGGAGAAATATGTGGCAAAGCATGGTTTAAGAAGAACAAATGAGAGAAATTGAAGTTAAATTCCAGAAAAGCTCCATGTTTTTATATCATTTATATATCATATAAATTTATAGTATATTATTTATAGATTACATAAATTAAGCATTTCTATATATATTTTTTAAATTGTTTATTCTGGGACATGACAAATACCAAATAATGCCATAAAGAAAGAAATGGATTGTATTTTAATGGTAAAGAAGAAACTTTTTATTGATGTGACTCATTTTTGTGTTAACTGTTTGTATATGTAGACAAACCATTAGAAGCCTCAAAAGTAAGGTCAGAATTAATTTTTTAAATGAGAGGAAATGATAATGGAAAATTTCGTATGCAATTGAAATAACTTTGAACTACTAAAAGAAATTATTTAAAATGGGAAATATGTATATACACATATATATCATTAATTATAATCATTTTTTGAGACGTTTAACCGATTAAATACCAACTTCTGTACTTGTGAGTGGTGGCATTTAGTTGTGGGAAAGCGTCATAGCCAATTTGACAATTTATTAATCACAAAAATAACAACAAATCTCTAGCTTTAAAAAAAAAAGAGAAAGTTTAAATAATGTGGATAAAATGTTGTGAGAACCAAAGAGCCCAAAAAGTACCTTAGTCAAAAATATCTCACTTATTTCATTCTTCTAGATCATAGTCCTGACTCTCTAGACTTCTCTCTCATGTATACCAGAGAAAACTCTTTATTCTGGAACATTACTCCATCTCTTAATTTTCTCTTATTAGAAGTATCCTCTGCCCTATGATCTCTCAACCTGATGAGTTGGTTCCTTCCAAGTATTCCCAGAACAGCTCTGTCTTCTTCATTCCTCCCCAGGCAACTCTCTGACCTTCCTCTATCATACCCTCCCATTCTTTATCATCTTGCTTTTATGTCCTATTAAAATGTAAGCCCATTGAGAGCTTAAAAAGCTATCTTTCTTTCTTCTTGCATTTGTATTCCCAGAGATGAGCATAAAGCCTAGTACACAGTATTAACAAAAGATTGTTGACTTTATTTACTTTTTAAACAGAAATGGCTGCCAAAGGCAACACTGGGTAAGAATATAAAATTATTTACAAAATCTTTCAAAGAAGGACAATGGATGATTATGAGCCATATCATTATATAAAGTTAAAAAAAGGAGTATTGAAGGGTAAAAATCAGTTTAAAGGAAGTATGACAACTAATTAAAGTCATCACAGAGGCATTCAAGGAAAAAAAGGAATTAACTTAAACAGAAGGAAAGTAGAAACTACCACATCTGAACCCTAATATCACAGTTCAAGAGAACATAGGATTGACACTAATGATGATGTTATATCTTATAATCACTCATCTTCCTCCTTTGAAAGATTTTTCAAATAGTTTATAGAAAAGACAAGATATGTAGCTGAACCGGACTAAGTACATGTAAAGGAAATATGTGTTGAAGGCAAAATGTTATTGTAAGGCTATTGAAGGACCAAGATACAAACTGTCTCAAAGAGGGGAAAATACCAGCAAAAAGAAATTTTAAACCCCAGACCTAATTAATACAAAATAAAAGACAAAAATAATCCCATTGATAATGTCCTCAACAAGTACAATTCCAGTCTTCTCCTGAAGACCTCCAATGAGGAGGAAGGCAGCTGTCAGAATGTTCTTTTGTAAGAGAAGTTTTCCTTACATCCAACTCAAATTTGCCTCTCATCAACTTCCACAATTTGTACATCATTTTGCCTTCTGGGGACAAGCAGAACTTGCTTAAATCCCCTTCCAAATGACAGCCTTTCAAATACTTGAGGACAGCTATCATGTTGCCCTTAAGCCTTCTCTACTCTAAACTTAACATCCCCAGTTCCTTCAACTGTGGACTCGCATTTTTACAGTAACTCATTTCTAAGGGATGTTGGGATTTACAAAGCAGTTTCCACAGATACACAGAGTATGAGGTAGGCAGTACAAGTAACAATAATCCCATTTTATAGATGAGAAAGGGCACAAAGACTCCACAAAGTTGAGGATTTACTAATGGTTACACAGTAAAAGGTAACAGAACCTTGAATCTCAATCCTGATTTTCTGACTCCAAGTTCAATATCCTTTCTGCCCAACTCACATGAAAGAAATTCATTCTCTTTCATCATTCCAATAGCCTTTTATGAATATTCTCTAGCTTTTCAGTGTATTATATGAATTGTGAGATCCTTGAACTGAACACAATACTCCAGATATAATCTGGTCAAAGACAGAATATAGCATAACTATTGACTTTTTTGACTGCCATGTAATAATAATAATAATAATAGTCATTATTTATATAGTGAGATACTCTGGTTCATGCACTGTGCTAAGTGTTTTACAAATATTATCTCATTTGATCCTCAAAACAACTCTGGGAGTTCTATAGTTTAACCATTTTGTAACTGAGGAAACTAGTAAATATTCGGGCCCAGATTCAAATACAGATTTTCTTGACCTTCTATCTAACATACTATTTACTGTTCCAGCAACTGCTCCTATTATTGATACTATTAAAATGACTAAAACCCCCAAACTTCTTTAATATTAATTACTGTCTTCTCTTCCTTCCTTATCTTGTACTTAGAAAGGTAATTTAAAAACACTTATGGATAAGTTTACATTGATCCCTATTGAATGTCTTCTAATTCAATGTGACAACATTCTAGGCTGCTGAGATCCTTTTCAGATATTGACTCTAGCATCTAGTGTGGTCATTCTCCCTCCCAGTTCTGTGTGTTTTATAAGTTTCATAAACATGACAGTGGATCATAAAGTCACCTCCACAGAGGTATGAATGTAGCTTATCCCTCCCTTGTTGAGAGGATGCATAATGCTGATCTGAAGGTTGCTAGTGAATAGGTATGCCCCCAAGATGACTGGTCCCTGAAAATTGGGAGAGATGGCTTCTTGGCTAGAGTCGCCCTTTCCCCATTGCTTATTAAAATTTCTTTTGTTTTTCCTGTCTTCTCAATCTCCCTCAGGCTTCCAGACCCAAGTTAAATGGGATTTCTCCACCTCCATCATGACTATCTGGAAGCAAAAAATGGCAACCCTGTAGAGGAGCCTATGACAATGCTTGCTCAAGTAGCCTGAGAGAGGAGTTCATGGACCACGAGTTCCTGTCTTCCTTCTGCCTTTCACTTTTTTTCCTGAGCACAAATCAGAAACTCCAATTCCTGAATTCAAGAGCCAAACATCAGCCTCACAAGGAAGAAGATTTTGCTTACAATGGATTGATCCAAGAAGAAAAAGGAATCTCACCAGAGAATCATCCTTCAGCTTTTAGACCTAATGATAGGATAACTCATGCATATAGAACATCTTCGGATGAAATTAATATTTGGACTGGGAGTGGGTCAAAGTCATGTTATGGCATATCATGGAACCTTTACCAACTTTCTGATTACAACAGGGCAGGTCTGAGGTGAAAGGGAAGCATTTGCCCAGCAGTCCCCTAAAGAAACTATCTCCTGAGGGAACCTCTGAGTGCTTTATGTTTCTGTATCTGTTAAGAGTCTCTTGTGAGTCCTTTGTATCTTCGGCAGGCTCTTTTTCTGTCCTCAGTGAAATAAAGGCTGTCCCATAGCAAGTACCTATATTCCACATTGCCAACCCATGCAAGAGTTAAGGATCCTTTTACCCACTTTTGAGAAAACCGAGATATGAGCCAAACCTAAGTTTTATTTTTGAGATTTCCCCCAGGGTAAATATTGAGGATGGAAGCATAAGTCAAAGAAAGAACATGTCTTATTGGGTTAGACCAGATCCAATCCATGTGTACTCTCTTTGGAAGAGGGACACAAGGGTCCCCTATTCTTTAGAGAAGCAGAGGGCTGGATAGTCCATTATGTATTTTTTTTTGGAAATACTACATAATTCCACACACGTTGCCTAGAGCAATTTTAGGTGATTTTTCTCTCAGGAAATGTGTTACATTGATTATGGGAGCAAGGTCAAGATGGGCCAGAGTGGTTAAGACACTCTAAAACTAAAATCTATTATCTAAGGAAGAAAAATGAGACTGAGGCATTCTCTGAGGCTCCAGGTTCAGTTGTCTGGTCAGTAATGAAGAGGTCTGAGTATCTGTGGGGAATCTTCACACACTTCAACAAAGAATGAGAATTTTTAAACCAGGCAGAAGGACCATCGTTGTGGGTATCTAGGTCCTTGTCATGGATTGACTTATTTTCATGACACAATGAGGTATTGATCTCCCTGATTCCCCAGCCTCATGCCCCTTGACTCCCTCCCTTAGGCCTTCCTTTCATTTCCTCTTAGCCAAAGCCTGCCTGATTGGCACTTAAGCCACTCTCTGCACCTGTGTCCCTAGACTTCAGTTATTTCCCCTCAGAACTGATAGGCAATCATAAAAAGAAAAGGAAGGGGGAAAAAATCAAAAGTGTCCTTGTTTTATTCTTGGCCAAATGTGTTTATTTGCTCCCTGTCTAGCGATAGGTTATTGTCTATAAAAGTAACAAAGCTTCCCTTGAAGGGATCTTTGTTCACTTCTGATATAAGGCTGGCGTACCTGAGCCGTATAAAGCCAATCATCCTTGACCATTTGCAATGCCCCTGGCAACCTCCCTTTCAAGAACTCAACTACATCTTCCCATCTCCATACCTCTGGGGAGGCCCAGTCTTTATGAACTTTGCTTCCACCCTGAATCCCACCAATTTGCCATGGTCCCCAGGGTGTTCTGCTCACATATCAGAAAGTGTCCATAGTCCCTGTGCATTACTAGTCCACTCCTGTTTTGCACAACCAGCATTTAAATAGACACAGTACAGAAATAATTAAATCTGAATCCTATTCTTTCCTGGTGACAACTCAGCAGACAATTAATGATGATAAAAGGGCCTGCCAGCTGTTGCCTGACATGCCAGCACAGGCTTACCCATGCCAATGAAGATGGAGGCCTGGAGGGCAAATCCCTCTGGTCTCATTTCTATTTGTCTTTAATCTTTCACTGCTAGAAAAGTAACACTCACTTTGGGGAAAATCAGATTCTTTCTTCCTCACTCTTGAAAGCTCCAAGTAGGCAATCGGAAGCAATAGAATGTCTAAAAAAAGAGAGAGCTTCCATAAAAACTAATTTAAGCTCCATCACTGGGGACAGTGAGTCCAAACCTGTCAGCAGAGGAAATGGAGGAGTCCTCTTAATCACTGGCCACATCGGTGATTACAGGTACATGCTGCTTCTTGCTGCAAGAATAGATCAATTACAGGCAGGGAATATGATGAGGTACAGCTTCGTGGGCTTTTCATAATTTGGCTACTTCCCTCTAAACTAACCCCCATTACACTTAAGCCTAATATTGCAAGCCTGGGTAGGACTGGAAGCTAGTAAAACAAACTGTCGCTCAGAGAGAGACCAGGGCTTTAGGGGATGGACACTGAAGGGAAATCACTGGAGTAAAATCAAAACCATGAAGATGAGAAGAAGGAAGGAGCCAGAATACTCCAGCTTCAAAAGCTAATCCCAAAGCTCCCTCTTGAAAGAGCTCCTCTACCAGCTTCATTATTTGCTATCTATTCTGTCTCTTTAGTCCCTTTTAGAATCCACTTGGATCTCACCCCCTAGAGGTCTTTGTTTTGAATTAGAACAGCGGTCCCCCACATCTGCATCATTTCCCTCATCTCAGACTTCTTAGTCCTGCTTCTGAGCTCCAGGGGCTGGGACCAAGGCCATACCTGACACACTAATATGCCAGCAAGAAGCCAAGGGTTTTCAGGTAAAAGAACAGATGACGCTGAAGTCCTGCTGATCTACATTAGTCTTATTCTTTTTCCAGGTCCAGGACCAGGTCACTTAATCAAAGGTGGTTCAGCAGGTAAACTTCTAGACAAGGGAGTCCAGACATAGGAATTCCATTCCCGGCTCTCGCACAACTTTGTAGTGTGATCTAGAGTAAATCACTTCCTCTCTCAAGGACTGTTTCCTCATTTACAAAGTGCAAATATTGTACTGGATTATCCCTGAGGTTGTTCCAGTTCTAAATTTAGGAATTGCTATAGCTGGAGAAAAGTTGGACACAAATGAAAGGGTAATGGACAACTCAAGACTGTCTCAATTCCGCTGCTGATTCACTTAGAACTTCAGATCTGTCTGAACCTTAATTTACTTTTCTATAAATGAAATCGAATCAGATGAATTGTAATTGCTTTAACATCTAATAGTCTACAACTTTATAATTCTTCACTTACACCTCCAATCAAAACATGCAATACTGTGGACAATGTCACCTACTTTCTGAGATTATTGAGCCCTGCAGATTGAAAATCCATCTAACTGTCCTTAAACTAAACATTCTTAACTTGGAATCCATTAATTCTTTCAAGGATTGTGGGGTTATATTTTATGGAGTCCATGAACTTGAATAGGAAAAAAATCATCTTTTTTTCATCATCCTCTGACTAAAATTTAGCATTTCTTTATTTAAAAGCATTACTCTGAGAAGGATATCATAGGTTTCATTAGACTGCCAAAAAATCCCATGGTGCAAAAACAGTTAAGGAAGGAAGAAAAGAAACAAGCATTTATTAAGCACCTGCTATGTGACAGGAACTGTACTAAGTGTATACAACTATTATCTCACCCAGGGAGATTACTCCTATTACTGTCACCATTATTACAATTGAAGAACCTAAGGCAGACAGTGGTCAAGTGACTTGCCACACAACTAATGAATATATTGTAAGAAGCACAGGAATAAACGATTCAGTTTTTTGGAGTGTGTGTATGTGTGTGTGTGTGTGTGTGTGTGTATACATATCAATCCCAGAAATTGAACCCAGATGTCCTGCTGCCCATACAGACACTTTTAACTAAGTCTTCCTGCCCAGTGGAGTTGGATCATAACATCTCCAAAGTAAGAAGAGCCTTTGCTCCACATTATATATGTAGCAGACTACACCGTGATGTATACTAAGAAATTGTCATCACATTTGAGTTAATAATCTTACTTTTCTTAATTAAAGGGTTCAGACTACACACACCCCTCAACCAGTTTGTGCTTTTTCTCATCAACACAGACCCTGTAATCACATTGGCAAACCCAAAATTCTATCACTAAAATAATTAATCCACATTCTTAGTAATATTTATATTGTGGGTTCAGTGGTGAATTTGAATAACTACAAAAAAAGGGAAGAAGACATCCATTTGACTTTATACCTTAAAAAACCCAATATTCTGCCCCCACTTTCTTTTAGATGATCTAGTCCCCTACCACAATTTATGTCCCTGATAACTTGTGGCAAACCAGCAGTTCTCCCTTAACCTTCTGGACTTCTTGAACAGACTAATGTGGAATTGTTGGTATCACATCCAACCACATATTCTTGAAATCAGACTTGGAGGCTATTTAGTGTCACTGAAAGCAAAGCAAAACAAAAAAATTAGAATTTTGTCAGGTGTGCTAGAAATATGCTAGAATATTTATGAAAGTTAGATGGGTAAATTGTATAAACTTTGAATGGAAAATAATGCTAATTCCGTGCAATACAAGTTGTTTGGTTAAAAGCTATTTCTTATATGTCATGAGTATTATATGTTAATATAAGGAATAAATCAGAATTGATAAGGGAAGGAAGAAAAAAAGAAATGAAAGAAACAAAGAAGGAAAGAAACAAAAAAGGAACAATAGAAGGATGGAAAGATGGAAGGAAGGATGGAAGGAAGGAAGGAAAGAAGGAAGGAAGGAAGGAAGGACGGAAAGGAGAGAGAAAGGAAGGAAAGAAGGAGGGAGGGAGAGAGGGAAGGAGGGAAGGAAGGAAGGAGGGAGGGAGGGAAGGAGGGAAAGAGGGAGGGAGAGGAGGAAAGGAGGGAGGGAGGATGGTGGAGAAATCCAGGCAGGTTGGAATTCTTTCTTTACAATGCCACCCTATAAATTTAGGATACCTCTGGATAAAAACTATCATCTGTTCTCCAATCCAGTC
This sequence comes from Sminthopsis crassicaudata, assembly GCF_048593235.1. Classification (NCBI taxonomy): domain Eukaryota; kingdom Metazoa; phylum Chordata; class Mammalia; order Dasyuromorphia; family Dasyuridae; genus Sminthopsis; species Sminthopsis crassicaudata. The sequence continues at coordinate 66,462,334 of NC_133620.1, forward strand.
TACTTCCAAGGCTCTATTAAACTTAATTCTGTATTCCCCAGCTATACCCCCGCTTGCTGACTTCTCTGATGGCAGCTGTTGACATGAGCTCTAGAGAGAGCATCTCTTCTCCCTTCTGTATTCTCTGGTCTCACATCCTAAAGAGACCCAAAATAATCAAATTGCATACTGAATTATAATTCAAGGATGGATTCTGAGCAAACTGGGATTTCCAGACCACCATTAAACAGAAGCACATACAGCAAGATTGCATCAAGAAATGAGTTGCTGCCCAGCCACTGGTCTATGATGATGAGAAACTTGGCCCCAGACAGACAGACGGAAGGAGAAGGGCAAAAGAAGCTTTCTCGGTCATAAACAATTTCTCTTTATTCCTCTTCTGGGTCCCAAGGCCTGTGATTTGGCTTATATTTTTCATTTGTGGTGATGTGTTTCAGATAATAAAACTGTTCTTTTAAAATAATGGAGACTATATTGAACCTAAAAATAAATATAAAGAGACTAAAGTCCCTGAGTGGGAACAATTATTGGAGAGGACTAGCCAAGCTCAAAACAGCTGTTAAGGGATCTTGGCCCAGGCAAGAGGAAGCAGACCTCATGGCTGCTGGGGGCTGAAAGGCAAACAAATACCAAAGGAAGGCAAAAGGAAGAATTTTGATCTCTTAGCTCTGGCTGTTCTGCAATACTTAGGTCATTTAACACCAAGGCTAAAAACAATGAAGGAAAATGAATATTAAGCAAATGAAGAATTACCGACCAGCAGAAAGAAGAGCTATTTCTGAGTTTCTAGGAAGAGCAAAGCTGCCCTCGGGTTTGCTATTGGATATAATAGGCCCCAGAGCGTCAGCCAATGACAAGCAGCCAAATTGACATGACATTATTTCGATACTGTTTGTCTATTCACTGATGCATTCAGAAAGAAAAAATAGAACGAAATGAAACTTCACTGAATTCCAACGACAATGGGCACCATGGATGGGCAGACTGCATTGCTATGAGAAAGCTGGGCACAGCCAATTGGCAAACACAAGATACACATTATGATTTTTTTTAGAAAACCTTAGCATAAAGGCAATTCTCCCAAAAGGTACTGTGTCTATAGTGCTTCCCATAATAATTCAGAGAATTATGGACTTAGAGGCAGGAGGGAAATTAGGAGTCACCCTGTTCAACCCACTAATTTTTATAGTTGAAAAATTTTTATAGTTGAGGTTCAGAGAGGTCAGCTGATATGCCCAGTGGCATAGGGTCTAAAATGGGAGAAATCTTAAAGGTCATCTTGTCCATCCCCTCACTTTAAATTTGAAGAAACAGAAGCCCAGAGAATGTACTTAAGGTCATATCTATTCTAAGTAGCAAGACTATGTCCTATCCACTATACCATGCTACATCTCCAATCTTGTCTTTTAGGGAAGTTTCAATATTTCTGTTCTTTAAATAGCATTGAAATCACGTAACAAATACCTCCACAAATATTTCTTAGAATCCTATGGGACTCAGTATTATGAAAGGGAAGCAGATACACAAGAGGTAGAGATACACAGGAAAAGATCATTCCAATATGGGGGACAGAGGATGGTTGGAAAATGTACAAAGGACTGAAAGCAAAAGAGTTAAAGATGAAAGAAGAGATCTTCTGGAGCCAATTCAAATCAGCTTTTAAAAGTGATTGTTCCATCTATAATTCTATGAAAAAAATGTTATTGAAAAATCACTATTGATTAGAGATATGCAAATTAAAACAACTCTGAGAAATAACCTCACATCTATCAGATTGGCTAAGATGATAGGAAAAAAATGATAAGTATTGGAGGGGATGTGGGAAAACTGGAACACTAATGCATTATTGGTGGAGTTGTGAACTGATCCAACCATTCTGGAGAGCAATTAGGGACTATGCTCAAAGGGGTATCAAATTGTTGCATACCCTTTGACCCAGCAGTGCCATTACTGGGGCTGTATCCCAAGGAAATCATAAGGAAGAAAAAGGACCCATATGTGCAAAAATATTTATAAGCAGCTCTTTTTGTAATAGCAAAGAATTGGAAAATGAAGAAATGCCCATCAATTGGAGAATGGCTAATAAGTTGTGGTATATGCAGGTAATGGAATATAACTGTTCTATAAAAAAAATGCTAAACAAGCTGATTTTAGAAAGGCCTGGAAAGATTTATATGAACTGATGCTGAATGAAACAAGCAGAACCAGGAATACATTGTACACAATAACAGATGATCAACTATGAAAGACTTGGTCCTCCTCAGGAGTTCAATGATCCAAAGCAATTCCAATAGACTTTGGATAGAAAATACCATCTGCATCTAGAAAAAGAACTAAAGACACTGAATATAAATCAACACAGGCTATGATCACTTCTTTTTTCTATTTTTTATCTCTCCCATAGTTTTTTTTCCCTTTTGCTCTGATTTTTTTCTCCAAATGTTATTCATAAATTAACATGTGCTAAAAAATAAAGAAAAAAAAGAGAAAAAAAGAGTGATTGCTAAATTTTCAATGTGAACATTTGTATCTCAGGAATCAGCAAACCTATAAATCAGGGCTTACTTTGTTGTTTTGTTAATTGTATAGACTTAATAAAGTGATGGATAAAATATTAATAATGCAGATATAGCTTTAAAAAGTGGGTCTTACTTGGCTCTTTTCAATAATGAGGTGACTCATTAGAATAGACTTGTGATGGAGAAAGCCATCTTCATCCAGAGAGAGGACTATGGGGATTGAATGTGGATCACAACATAATATTTTCACCTTTTTGTTAGTGCTTGCTTGCTTTTTGTTTTTTTCCTCATTTTTTTCTTTTTGATTTGATTTTTCTTGTGTAGCATGACAAATATTGAAATATGTACAGAGAAATTGTACATGTTTAACAAATTGGATTACTTGCTGTCTAGAGGAGGGAATTGAGGAAGGAAGGGAGAAAAATTTGGAACACAAGATTTTGCAAGGCTGAATGTTGAAAACTATTTTTGCATGTATTTTGAAAATAAAAGGCTACCATCAAAAAAGTGTGCCCTACATGTTTTTTACAGAAAACCAGTTGTTAAACACTTATTAACACACCATTACTAAAAGTCCAGTTTACATAGGACTTAGAATGTGTGAAAGGGAATATGGTGAACAAAAATAGAAAAATAGGCTATAATGAGACTCTGGGGATTTTTGAGTCTCATACCAAGAAGTATATATTTTATCTTTCAGGTTGAGGGATAACTGGAGGTGGAATTGAAAAGATCTGGGTACTTACTGGCTGACAGAAATCCTGAGGGTATTCCCTTCCAGATTAATATTGTTTTTTTTTTTCTTTTTCTTTTTTCTTTTTCCACAAGGTGAAAGAGGCCATTCTTTGCCTAAATCACTGAATGTATATTGTCTCAGATAAATGGAGATGTGGGACAGAACTGAGCTTAAGAAGGCCAAAGTCTCCCCCTGTATCCTGGGCCTCCAGTCATCCTGATCTATATTTTGCTCCAGATGGCTCTGGAGAAATAAGTGATGCTGGTAACTTTGCACTGCACAGCCTCACTTAAATTCAATTGACTTGGAAGTCAAGACACAATCTTCCTGGTGTCATTGGTCCTCTTGCAGAATGAAGGGCAAAAACTGCAATTTTAAGCAAGTCATTTCACCTCCCTGAGCCTCAGCATCCTGCAAAATGGAGATAAAAATCACTACCAATTTCTAAAAGGTATTATGAGTATCAAAAGAGAGCAGAGACTAAGTTCATAGAGGCTGAGAAGATTTGGAGACTAAGAAGCTAGCAGAAAGGACACCAGATTTAGAATCAAAGACCTGGGTCAACCAGTTCTGATGCAAAACAAACTATGTCACTGGGGGAAAATCCTTTCATAGCCTCACTGAATTTCACTTTCCCAAGGCATTACATGATGACAATAATATTAGCTTTCTCTAAATTGTGAGATTGTTGTGAGAAAAGCACTTTGAAGTTCTATGACATGGGATGGAGAAGATAGATTGTCAATTTCAATGAAAAAGTGCTATAGGAGAGAGTAGAGGGTAGTCACAAATTTTAGAAAGGAGAAACATAATGATATTAAAGAGTCTTCGTGTTCAAAAGCCATTCAGAAGCTATATCTGAACAAAAATAGCTTCTACAATATTCCAAACAAGTAGTCTTCACTGGATGTCTTCCATCAATAGAAAATCCACTATGTTCTAAAATAGTTGTAGCACTCTATTGGGAAGACATCAAGTCTAAATCTACCTCTCTGACATGCCCACATATTGAGCCTACTTTTGCCCTTAGAGACAAATCAGAACACACCTAAGCCTTCTTTCTTCTATTTTACTGAGTTACTAGGCTACCCTCTCCCTCTCCTTTTTTTTCCCCTCATAAATCCCCCCATCCTTCAATGGATCTTCATTTAAACAGAAACTCATGGTTCTTCCCCAGATATTCTCTAGTTTATCAATAGCCTGGATGTGACATCCAGAACAGAATGCAATCTTCCATCTGTGAACTGGCCAGAGCATGTTGGTTTTAAATGAAGTTTAATATTATTTAAATTTTAGCTGCCCACATCACATTGTTTAGTCATGTTGAGTGCAAAATGAATTTCCATCTAGCCACATGTAATATTTTCAAAACTGATTATTAAACCTAAATGTAAGGTTTTACATTTATTGCATTAAATTTCATCATTTTTCACTGCATCTAATGTTTCTGTTTATTGACATCTTAGGTCCTGACTTTTTTTGGATCTAACTATCAGCTGCACATCCCTCCTCCTTTAAACCATCTATAAGCACGAGCTCCAAAAGGAGAAGAAGCTCTTGGGTGATTTTAGTAGAGCAAGGTCTAAAAATAGCAGTAAGTAATTAAGGAGTTTGCTCTTCCTGACTTTTTAAGCCTTGGAACATGAGCATTATAAAGGCGTTTAAAGAAAGGGGTTGCCCCTAGGATAAAAACTTGATTTCCTTTGGGGCCAGAATGTAAAAAAAGTAAGAAAGAATAACTCAAAATGAATTTTTCAAAAGTATTTAATAGAAGATGGACTCAGGCAAAAGAATTTGGCAAAGCAAAAAGGAGGGGACAGAGGAGAAGAAAATCAGAAAGAAAAGAACTCAAGATGGAATAGAAGAAGAAGGAAGAGGAGGAGAAGGAGGAGGAGGAGGAGGAGGAGGAGGAGGAGGAGGAGGAGGGAAGGAAGGAAGGAAGGAAGGAAGGAAGGAAGGAAGGAAGGAAGGAAGGAAGGAAGGAAGGAAGGAAGGAAGGAAGGAAGGGAGGGAGGGAGGGAGGAAAAAAGGAAGGAAGAAAGGAAGGAAGGAAGGAAGGAAGGGAGGGAGGGAGGAAAGAAGGAAGGAAGGAAGGAAGGAAGGAAGGAAGGAAGGAAGGAAGGAAGGAAGGAAGGAAGGAAGGAAGGAAGGAAGGAAGGAAGGAAGGAAGGAATACAAAAACCAAGAAAAGGAAAGGGACTTGAAAAAGTCTAAAGGAAAGAGGAAAAGGGAGAGAGAATAAGTATTTATATAATTCCTACAATGTACAAGGCACTATACAATACAACAATCCAGAAAGGTAGATATTATTAGTCCAGTGTTACAATTGAGGAAACTGAGGCAAAAAGAAGCAGAAGTGACTTGCCCTAAGTGACATAGATAGTAAATATCTGAGATTGGACTTGAAATGAAACCTTCCCAGACTCTGGACCCAGTAATCTTATCTGCTGAACCTCCAATTGAATGAAGAAAAAAGAAGATGTAAAAGGAAAAGAAGAGGATATAAAATATGAATCAGAGAAGGACGTTTGTAAAACAGGGGAAAGGAAGTAGAGTATCACTAGGACAGTGCCAAAAGTTAAATAGATATCCAAAAAGTAAGAAGATTTGAACTAGGCAAGGAGAGTTGATTGGTGCAGCTTATTACAAGAACTGACAAGAAAGATAAAGAACTGAATCATAACTGTCAAAAGTAAGGAAATCAATTTTAGTGACTTGATTACAATGGGTGATTTGGATGAAGGGAGAAATTCAATGAGGTAGAAGCCATCAAGGATCATCCTAGGCATGAGAGATATCCAAAGGCCCAGAGATAGGAGAGAAAGGACAAAACATGAGGAATGGAGAGAAGATGGATCATGAAGTGTTTAGTAAAATTATGATGAGCCTAGAAAAGATAGTTTGACATAAAAAGTGCTTTAAAAGCCTAATAGATGAATATATATAATCAATCCTAGATGCAACAGGAGCCACTGGAGACTTATGAGTAGGAAAGTGACATAATCAGATATGGACTTTAAGGAAATCAGTAATAGTGGGGAATGATTAGACTGAAGAAAGACTTGAAAGAACAAATAAAAAATGATTGCAATAATACTGGAAAGAGGTAACAAAGATAAGAGAGAGACAGAGACAGACAGAGAGAAAGAGAAAGAGACAGAGAAGGGGAAAGAGGAGAGAGAGAGAGAGGAAAAATTAAATGTAAAAGATGTCATGGAAGTAGAAATAGCAAGACAGAAACTGATTGGATATATGGCATAAAGGCAAATGAGAAGTTGTGGATAACACTGAAGTTACAAACTTGGGAAACTAGAAGATATTGGGTTTTAGATTTTGAAAAATAGGGAGTTTAAGGAAGAGTTTCAGGGGAAAAGATGAATTTTATATATTGAAGTTATTGAGTTCATATGTCTCTGGGATGTGCAAAATGCCTGATGCCTCTTTTTCCCATGAGTTTTAATCCTGCATTACCCGTTGCTTCTTGGTCATTTTAAAGTGGATATCCCAGAGATATATCAAACTGTACTACCAGTACAGATCTCATTATATACATACATACATTGTGTGTGTGTATGTGTGAGTGTGTGTGTGTGTGTGTGTGTGTGTGTGAGAGAGAGAGAGAGAGAGAGAGAGAGAGAGAGAGAGACAGAGAGACAGAGAGAGACAGAGAGACACAGAGAGAGAGAGACAGAGAGAGAGAGACAGAGAGAGAGAGATGAGAGAGAGAAAGAGACAGTGAGAGAGAAAGAGAGAGAGAGACACAGAGAGAGAGACACACAGAGAGAGAGATGAGAGAAAGAGACAGAGAGAGAGACAGAGAGAGAGAGAGACAGAGAGAGAGACACACAGAGAGAGAGATGAGAGAAAGAGACAGAGAGAGAGACAGAGAGAGAGAGAGACAGAGAGAGAGACAGAGAGAAAGAGAGACAGAGAGAGAGAGAGAGAGAGAGAGAGAGAGAGAGAGAGAGAGAGAGAGAGAGATGTAATGAAAGCCAAAAGTGAAGAAATTTTCCAAGAGAAGGGAGTGATAGACAGTGTCAAAAGCTGCAGAGCAATTACATAAATTGAGGACTAAAAAAGGCCATTGGATTTATCAGGAAAGAGATCATCAGTAACCTTGGAGGCAACTATTTCAGTCAAGTGGTAAGATTGAAAAGCAGAATACAAGGGGATAAAAGTGAGCAAAACTTTAAAAAGGGAGGCAAAATATATAGAAGAAAGATAGAGAATGATAGCTTGAGAGGAATAGCAGGGTTGAGATCTTTGAAGGATGAGGGCAACTTGGGAATGTATGAAAGTGATAGGGAAAGAGCTGATGGAAAATAGAGATTAAAAATGAGAGAACCAGGAGAAAAGATTAAAGGGAAAAACTCCCAGAGGAAACAGCAGGGTTTGGGATCAAGCAGAAGTAGAGGGTTTGGTCATGATAAGGACAAGAACCATAATTTTTTTTTTATCAAAGACCATAGCAAAGGAGAAAAAATTTAAAAATAGAAGGCCAGCTCATTCTGCTAAGGGGGAAGAGTGAGGTAGCAAAAGAGACTTAAGGAGATATGAGGAGGTTTAGGATAGTTGTGGACAGAATGTTCCAGAGCTTGCCAAACCTGATTGACTTTGACTAATCCTAGTGATTCAAGTAAACAAAAATGATACTTCAGGAAGAATTAGAAGTCATCACTAAACTAAAGATTATGAAATCTTAAGCAAGAGACTTAAAACCTTAGGAGTACGCCACTGTCAAAGAAAAGAAAAGCTTCAGAAGAGAAAAGCAGATTTGGGGGAAGGAAAGCTGGTTAAGAAGATGATGTCTGAGAATAGGATTTGAATTTCTAGGTCATGGATTAAAATATAGAGATATAGGACTCTAGGCCAGGGATGCACCTAATATGATCTGCTAAAAATGGATTTGCCTGCAACCTATCAAGTCAAATAAAAATGACTTTAAAATGAGAAGAAAGAGAAAAGAGGAAGTGCTTCCACATAGCGACCAAATTTTATACCACAGAAACTAGTTATAATGTTAAAAAAATAAAAATAAAAATAAATAAAGGAGGGGACAGCCAGGTGGTGCAGTAGATAGAGTACCAGCCCTGAAGTCAGGAGAATGTGACCTCAGACACTTAACACTTCCTACCTGTGTGACCCTGGGCAAGTCTCTTAACCCCAAATGCCTCAAAAAAAAAAAAAAAAGCTTTAGATATGATTAGAAATGTACAAAGCCATCAATAAAACCAATTGCCTCATGTATCTATACACAAATACACAAAACATGGGTGGTGAAAGCAAGGTGATCTAGTTTTCAATGCAAAGGAGCAAATTTGACTTCATAGATATCATTGAGTAGGATAATTTCAATATAACTCTGGAAGGCTATGCAATATTCAAAAATAAAATATGGCTGATGTAGCATTGTTTATATATTAAGAAATATTCATATGAGGAAATCTAAGAAACATTAAATCACTAAGTGCTTATTAAGCACCTACTATATAATAGGTACTATCCCATTAGTTTGTAAATTCCTTGATGGCAGGGATTGCTTTTATTTTTCATATTCATATCCCCAGCATAACCATGTATACCACTTAGTAGGTACTTAATAAATGTTTGTTGATGATTGATGGCTAGGTACTGAAAAGATGAAGGAAGCATAATGGCGAGCATCTGAATGAAAATCATTGTAGGAGAACACGAAAGCATTACTCTCAGCAAAGTCTACTACAGCCCATCTGGACAGAAAGAAGAAATAGATGAAGAATTTGGGAAATAAATGACAAGCCTGGCACAGAGGAATGATCTACTCATAACGGGGGACTCAAATTATCCAGACATCTGCTAGAATTCTCTCTCTGCCAAAAACAGAATAGCTAATAATTTCTTGCCTCGCTTTAATGACAATTTCATTCTTCAAAATGGAAAAGAATTAATGAGTGGAACTACTCTTCTGTTCCTAATTTCTACCCACAAATAGGAACTGGTTGCTGGGGGAGAATTGACAGGAAACTTGAGGAGGAGCGGCATTTAATACTTGTTGGTGATTGATTGATTGTCTGAAATATATCAGATTTTGAGGGAGCTAATTTCAAAGAGTTCAAAGAAAAGAAATATAGAACCCTATGGACACAGAGAGACAAAAAATAAAAGATCAGACCAAGAGGGATGGGAAGCACTCCAAAATGAAATTCTAAAGATTCAAAGAGAAACAATTCAGATGAGAAGGGAAGGGGAGTTGTCTAAAGACAATGAAGCAGATGAACGGGGAGCTCATTAGCTAAGTTAGATTTATTAAAAAAAAAAAAAAAGATAGAAGCAGGGGCTGGTAATGAAAGATGAATACAAAAGCATGTGAGTCTCATAAGAATTATGTCAGGAGTGCTAAAATTCAGAATGAGCAGAGGCTGTCAAAGGGAGCCAAGGAGAACAAGAGAGGAGGAGGGGAGCTTTATTAGGGAAAAAGGAAGATCAAAGGAAGGCTTGAATTACTGAAGTCCAGGGTTAATATGATGATGGTAAAGGACAGGGGAGAGAAAGGAGAACTACTCACTCTTATTTCACTTCAATTTTCTCTGACAAGAAGAATGATCCTTGGCCTGGAAAGGACAGAATACACACAGTTAATGGGAAATAGAAACCTAACTTAAGCAAGGAGAGGGAAAGAGAGAATCTAGATGTCCTTGATGAGTTCAAGTCGCCAGCCTCAAGTGAACTACATTCTAGGCAAAGTAGCAGTATCGAGATTGCTGAGCTGCTGACAGTCATTTTTGAAAATTCATGGCAAGTGAGAGTGGAGTCAAAGCACCAGAGAAAAGCAAATGGTATTCTCCTCCTCGCCCTCCACCCCAGCTTCTTTAAAAATAGTTAACAGCAGAATTTGTAAGCCATATTTGAGTGAGCTCCACTTTACTGTCAAAACCTGAGAAGTTATTCCAGAAGTGTTTGTTAATGGATATTTTTTAAAGGAGGCAATGATCACAAGAAAGCATGACTTCATCGTGTCAGTCTTATTTTCTTGAGAGGACTACTAAAATTTTGTGCATTAAAATTAGACAATATTACTTGAGATAGAAGAGAGACAAGTCTATTTGACAATACTGTGATTATTGATAGAAAGTATGGCATGGAAGATGTATATTTATCATAGGTATCTACCACTGTCCTGGAGAAAATCCAAAGAAGAGTTAAAATAAAGGAGGAATTTCCTGCAGAGAAAAGATATCCTCCAGATTTTCTTGCTTGTGGATGGTATTGTACTCAGAACCATTTCAGAGGATGCTAAATGAAATACTTAGTCACTCAAAAGAGCTTGTTCCTTACAAAGAAAACCAAATGGATAAATAATATATATTATCCAGAGATATGCAATTGAATAAGAAATAGAACTAGACATAAAAACAGGAAATGGGGAGAAAAAGAGAAAGAAAAGACAGAGGAAAGGAAGAGTGGAGAGACAAAGAGAAGATGAGAGAAGGGAAAGAGAGAAAAGAGAAAGAATGGAAAATAAGGAGGAATGTGATAGAAAAAGGGACAGGGAAGTGGGGGGAAAGGGGAGAGGATGAAGAGAAGGGTAAGTGAGAGAATAGAGAGAAAAGGAAATGAGAAAGAGAGGGGGTGGAAAAAAGGGTAGAGGGAAGAAAAATACACAAGACTTAGAAGAAGATCAGATGGGGAAAAGGAATATATAGGAGTTAAAAAATGGAACAAAAATAGAGAAAGAGAATGGTAAAAGAGAGAGAGAGAGACAGAGACAGAGAGACAGAGAGAGAGACAGAGAGAGACAGAGAGAGAGACAGAGAGAGACAGAGACAGAGAGAGAGAGACAGAGACAGAGAGACAGAGAGAGACAGAGAGAGACAGAGAGAGAGACAGAGAGAGACAAAGAGAGAGAGAGAGAGAGAGAGAGAGAGAGAGAGAGAGAGAGAGAGAGAGAGAGAGAGAGAGAGGAAAGTCAGAAAGCTCCAATCTGACATCTGACTACTGTCTGTAACTTAATCACACAATGTTCTAATAACTCTCTAAGACTATTAGTTGAAGAAAAGATGCTAAATTACAATGGTCAAAAGGATTTCTTCATCCAGGAATCCTTTATATCAATAAAATCCCAGATTAGAAGAAAGCTAAATTTCTCTTCAGGAAATTATTGAAATTATTAAAATGGTCCCAGGTTCTCCCTGAAACAAAGACCCATCTTTTAAATCTCATTATTATTCTAATCTGTTTTATGGCTGAGATTTGTAGATTGCTAATCACTAATGAACTAAAATCATTGATTATCCACAAAACACATTGTGAAGATGCTGAGTAAAAAAAAAATGCCATAAAAATGAATAAAAAATAAAATGGACTGATCCATGATGAAAGTGTGACCCAGATGATGTGGTGTTCCACTGATTTCTTCATGACACCAAGAGAAAGTGAGGAAGGTCTCCAGTAGATTGAGTGGCCCCTAGTAATGAGTTTAAAGAAGTACCATGGACATGAGTCTCAGATGGACAGGCAAAGAGCTACAATCCATATTATTGCAAGAAATAGCCCTACTAATGATATTGCAAATGCATTTCAGTACTAAACTTGATGATCAGCGGAATTTCCACAAAGCACTTGACAAAATGTCTCCTGCTATTTTTGAGAACAAGAGGTAGAAAGGAGGTCTGGATAAAATTATAATGAAATAGATTAGAGCTGGTTGAACAGTCAGATGGACTGCTCAAAGGCCCTCTTTTAACCATCAATATAGTTCTGGTGATTCTGTAAACTGTGAATCACGGACCATCACCATTTCTAAAGAATTTAAGTTGCAAGTTATAACGGGATGCGTGTGGTGAACATGAACAGATTGAACTATATAACCAATGCAAAAGTGATATAAAAAGGTTATCAGAAAACTATGCGACCACAAAAGAAGGTAGACCAGTCATGTAGCAAGAGCAAAGAATAGTTCTCACAGTTCATTGGTCTCCATATATTGTCAAGAGAAATGGAGAAAAGCCCCTAACCCACTGATTGGAACCTTACTAGAGGATTTATGGAAGGATATGAACAAGAGTTGCACAGGATAAGATGGCATGGCTACATTTCAATCCATACAATTGGAGGAAAGGCCTACATCAGTGAGATCATGACTCATCAAAAATATCAAATTAAGTGAAGGGTTGTCATGTTGAAGAAGCATTAGATTGGTTCTGATTGGCCCCAGAGGGGCCTATGAGCAAGAAGTGGAAGCTGCAGACGGGCATATTTTTGGCTTAATGTGAAAAAAATTCTTAATAATTATGGCTATTGAAAAGTAAAATAGGCTTCCCTGGAAGGTAGTGTGCTTTTTCTCAATAGAAATATCCAAGCAAAGTCTTGGCTAGCCAGGCACATTGGTTATGTTGGGAGGGGAGGGGAGAAGCAGTTCTTATTCTAGGATGATTTTGGATTTGATGGTATATAAGTTCCTTGAAATCTGAGTTTCTAATTCTTCAAAGATATAAAAGATGAAGGGAATTTATTTATAATAGGAAGGAAGGAATGAAATAATGAAAGAGGTAGGGAGGAAGGGAGTAATGAAGGAAGGAAGAAAAAAGGAATTTATTAAGTGCCTATTATGTGCTAGTTATTGTGCCAAGCACTTAACAAATATCTTATTTCATCCATCCAACAAGCCTGGGAAGTAGATGTTTTTATTATCATCATTTTACACTTGGGGAAACTGAGGCAAACACTGGTTAAGTGATTTGCCAGGTTAATAGCTATCTAGTAAGGGGTGGAGGCTGGATTTTGAATTCATGTACTTCTGATTCAGGGTCCAGGGTTCTATCCACTATGCCAAGACCTAGCTGCCTCTTACAAAACAGTGAGTTCCAGAAAGCAGAACAGAAGAGAAAGTTTGTGAACTGGAGAGTGGTAGAATGAAGAGTTGGAAGATGTCTTCAAATTTATCAAATCCAGCTCCCTCATTTCATGGAGTAGGAAACTGAGGGAGAGAGAGAAAGAATATGAAGATAGTTATATTGATATTAGACATGTAAATAAGCTCTCTAAGGTTTACAAAACACTTTATACATATTATTTCATTTGATCTTCACAATTATCCTGAAAAGTCCCCAGTATATGGGTGAACTTTATTCTGCTCCATGTTTTAAAAAGTCTGCTCCAAAGTCCCCAGTTTTACTGTGTATCATTCTGGGTCACATCTATATGTCCTTAAAGCTCCTGTTCCTTTTCTTGGAAAAAGAAAGTACTTAAGGTTACTTATGATCAATGTCAATCTGAACCCAGCAGTAGTAGAACTCGGGTGAGTGAGCTATTGCCCCTATCTGTCATTGTCTCTATCCTTGACCTTCCTTTCACCATTTCCAAACCATATTTTTGTGTATGTGCTTCCTCTTTCTAATTCCCCTCTATGTTTGGCAGGGGGGGGGGGGTACGGGTAGGGGGGAGGGACTTCTCTCATTAGAACCTGTTGTTTCAGAAAAGGGTTTGCCTTATTTGCCTGTATTTATAGTCCCAGGACTGATTATGGTTCCTAGCACAGAATAATAATGTAATGGATGCTTTTTTATTCATTCATTCATTCAAGCCCTGTATGTGAATCTTTCTTCAGAAATTAACCTCTCCAGATGTCATGTAGCCCGTGTTTCAAAGTAGAGATGAAGTTTTCCCATGATATAAAAATGGAGTTATAGATTTTACAATGACAAGGGGGCTAAAATATATAGAATTATATAGAACTTTATAATTAAACAACTTTTAATTAACTTCAATTACTTCACAACAATTCTATGAGCCAAATGACACAAAAATCATCTTCATTTAATAGATAAGTAAACTGAGCTGATATTCAAGGGGCTTCAAAAAAGAATTAGATGATTCCATCAATGCCAAAAGCAGCAACATTGTTGGGGCAGCCTAGTTGGCACAGTGGAAAGAGCACTGGCTCTGAAGGCAGGACGACTTGAGTCTAAAATCCAATCTCTGACACTTTCTAATTGTGTGACTCTGGGCAAGTCACTTAACCCCAATTATCTTAAGTAAAAACATTTTTTTAAAAAAAGAAAATTTTAAAACAGTAACATTCTTTATTTGTTTCATTTAAGATAAGATCTCTCGTAGGAGGCTACAGTAGCAATCAAAGGATACTAGGGCAGCCCAAACAGCACCAATTCCCCTAAAGCAAGGGTGAAAAAGGCACGGAAGAGAAGCTGGTAGGGAGCCTCTGACACAATAATCTTCAGATCATGGTAAGAGGAAGGAATCTTCAGCAGTTTTTCAAAGGTTGTCCCTTCCCATCCCACAAAACCTTACTGCAAGTGGATATGTGGGTCCATCTTCACTCTATGCATTAGAATTTTATTGGAAAAATGGACTTCATACTCAGAGTAGGGAGGAAGGGGAAGAGTCTGAATGTTTTTGCACCTTTCAGTTCATGGATATAGGAGCCCAAAGTATCTAGGAAAATGAAAATGTCTAACCTGGAAAATCCCAACAGATATAGGATATTTCAGAGAAAGGGCAGGATAGAAAGGAGAGTGTACCAGGCAAAAGGTAAAGTGACTAGGGAATAAGCAACTTGTGGAAAGAGCAAGAATTAGGCTTGAAAATAATACTAGGTTCTGGACAACAATACAAAATGATTGACAAAATTTACGGAGGTTAGTCACTTTACCTCTATTTACCTCAACTTCCTCAACTGTAAAACAGGGATAATAATAGTATTTATCTTGCAAAGTTATTGCAAGGACCAAATGAGGTAACATTTATTTGAGGTTTTTAAAGGAAAAAATGCTTTAATCTTCACTTTGAATCTATGAATTCTCTATCTGAAGGTAGACAGCAGTTCATATCATGAGTCCTTTGGAATTGTGGTAGATTACTATATTGATTTGAGCTACTATGTCTTTCACAGTGGATTACTAATGCAATATTTCTGATACTCTGTAGCTTGTTCTTCTTGTTCTTCTCAGTTCACTTTGCCTCACTTCTTATAAATCTTCCCAGGCTTTTCTGAAACCATTGTGCTCTTCATTTCTTATAGCACAATAGTATTTCTTTACAATCATATATCACAACTTCTTCATCCACTCCCTAATTAAATCCCTAAAAATTATCCCCTCAATTTCCAATTCTTTGCCACCATGAAAAAATATATATTATAAATATTTTTGTACATACAGGTCTAGATTTTTCTTGTTTTAGTTTCCTCTAAGTTCTAAGTGCATTAAGTGTTTCCTCATTGTTGTCTTTCTCTTTAATGTACTCTGCATAGAGCCTGGTTCATAGTAGATCTATATAAATGCTTATCCCCTTCATCAAGGACCAAGAACTCTCAATCCCCTCAGTCTCCTGACTATCCCTCCTACTCCATGTTCATATGCCCTTCAGTACATAGGACCACAGGAATACAAAGTTAGCTGAAAGTTACCTTAGAGACTATCTAGCATCTCCCCATTCACCATTTTACAAATCAGGAGATAAGGCCCAACCTTAACCCAGAGGTTAAGGTAACAAAGTTAATATGTCAGAGGAAGAATTTGAGTCTCATTCTTGGCTTTCAAAAACAGTCCTCATAACCCATTACCAAGATGCCTTCTATAGAGTCAGAGAGTCTCAGAGGACCCTAAGAAGAAGGAACTTCAGAGATTAAGTAAGATTCACTCCAGGGCTCTTACTATTCTATGACCTTGACTCTTCTCAGCAGGAGCCACAGGGATTCAGAAATTCTCACCTAAATCACCAGCACACTGTTGAAAAATTCTCTTTTCATAAAAGCAGCATTGCTACTAAAATAATCTGGCCTGGCTGAGGAGTGCTGCCCAGGCTCTGTTACACTGTTAACTGCTGACATTGCCCTTCAGGGAGTCACTCAATACTTTCAGTGAAACCAAAGCCTGGGGCTCCATCTGCTAGAGGTATATGGGAGTTCTTTCACTTAACAGCAATAATTACCAATAAGCGTTATATAATATGACATTGCTGCTGAGCCCCACATCTTCCATGTTCTCTAAGAATGGACCCAGAGCAGGCTAAGATATTAATCTTTTTTTCTTATTTTTATTCAATTATTTAGCAGAAAACTTCTTCAGGCTGTTTTGAGATTTGGGCTTCTTTCTAATAAATAAGTAAATAAAAATAAAATACCAAGAGGAATTAAAAAAATCCTATTTTGGTAAATTATCTCAGAAAGAGATCTGGATAAGGAAGCAGGTCTGTTTTCAAATCCCAGCTCCTTGACTAGCTTGTTGTATGACCTTAAGGAGGCTTTGGGGACCTCAGTTTCCTTCTCTGTAAAAAGAGAGAGTCAACCCATAACATCTCCAAGATTTCTTCCAGGAGCAGTATCTGACTCTCATCCCCTGACACAATACACAGTATCAGAATTATAGCCGGAAGGTACCTCAAAGGATATCTGGTACGTGTACCTCAATTCACAGAAGAGAAAACTAGAATCCAAAAAGATTGAATAGTGGTGAGCATAATAGTACAGAATTCTAGAACCAGAGAATGTGAGATATCATTTCTAATCTAACCCCCTCTTCTTATAGATGAGAAAACTGGCCTAGTAATAAAAATAACCCACTTCAAATGTCAGTTCATTTGACTTCTTGCTATATCCTAAAGCATAAACCATCAACAAAAGAATATGCGAACATTTCACTAGATGCTCCTATTATTTTTCTTACCAGCTTTCAAAGGGACTGAATAGCTAGATAAATAAAAACAACCTTGTTCTCCTTCTATCTACCTATATCAGTGACTTGCCTCCAATTAGGTATAACATGTAGATAACTGATTTTAAACAAAAATAATGGAAGTAGGTGAAGAAACTAAACCCCATTCTAAAGATAGCATTCATTATTCTTTCATTTAACCTTTTGGATCAGTATCACTATTTGGTCTACCCAACAATGAAAGAGAAAAGAAAATTATCTGGGTAAGGATAGAAAACTATTTAGATAAGAAAAACTATCTGAATACTTCAAAGAGGAAGGTCATGGAGGAAAGGGGGAAGGATGGAGTCATTTGAAGAAAAAGAGCAATTGGGAGGGGCAGGAAGAATTATTGGTTTTTAAGAAATTAAAAAAATTTAATTCTTCGTTTTTAAACTCAGTTATATTTTGTTGACTCTCTATACTGAGCCTATTCAACAGATAATCCTCAATCTTATTTATCAGGAAATTCACCAATGCTTTAAGCAAGAGTGATTCCTTTAGTGGAAATGGGTTAGAGACTCTCTGTCCTTACTCACAAATGGACTTATGTGATACATTATAGACAGAAGGTTCTGAAAGGAACAATGGGAAATCCAGAAGGATGCAGAGAAATGCCAGAGATGAAGAGGTAGTAGCAATAATTACATAGGCAAGAGGTTTGTAGAAACCAATGGTTTCACCATGCTATCTGGTAATTTTTCTTTATAGGAATATAAGATCATACAATCAGCCCTTGGCAACCCTTACTGGCAATCCCCATCTACATAAGGGAGATCAGAGACAGCCATCTTGATAGTCACCACCTTCCAGACCAACCTTCCTGCTACAGCAAGTCAACAAGCATTCACTAAGCACCAACTTTAACCACACCAGGTCTTATGTTAAGTGCTAGGGTACTGTGCCAAAGTCTTTTGAGAATCTAAAATTTCACCTCTCCAGTTCTAGGAAAGTAGTGCTCTGCCAGTCATGGGACTTCATCAGTTTAATTCTGAAGGACAGATAGCATTGTCTTCTGGGCTTCAAGATATTCATTCATCAGGCAAGTTACTCTGCCTTTTCTGCCCTCTTGCTCAGCCCACTGTGCTGATGATCCAGGTCAATTGGACCCATAGATTCACATTTGTGGAAACTTGGGAGGAAGTAGCCTCAGGAAATGATAGAGAGGATATCCTGCTATTTATTTTAATTCTTAATTATTTGCCTATAATTCTATTTTAAGCAATTGTTCCTTTGCCTGACTATCATGTCACATTTTGATATTGTATGATCAGGGGATTCAGAGGAAAGTAAGGGCACTTTGAATCAAGATTTTGAATAGACAATGAAAGCAAGCAAGTTCCCAAAACTCCACTCTGGTTCATGGTACTACAGGCATTATACTTTATCTAGACAGATCTTGAGTGTTTCTTTGTGCAATGGGCATAGTGGCTTAAAATTAAGGGACACATTACTGCTGGTTATGGGCTTTATATATATATATATATATATATATATATATATATATAATTTATATATATGCATATATATATATATAATTTTATATATTTAATTTATATTTTTTCCTCCATTAACAAGCTAGGAGAGGCCTTTCTATAGTTCTTCAGGTTAATCTCATTAAAAATGATGCCAGCAAAATAATGAAGAAAATACTGAACAGTGTAGGTCCTTTCTTGAATGAAAAATAAATTTCATAAGCTACCCTTGCTGAGGAATCTGGCACATTTGACCTTCCAATAAGGGTAAGCAGAGTTTTCTATCAGAGTGAAATAGAAACTATAAATCAAACATTTCATATCCAGAGTACAAGCTAGCTTTGGTGAGTAAAACACCCTTCGCCTTACAGTCTTACGGATTTGGAGTTTCGTGTGTGTGTGTGTGTGTGTGTGTGTGTGTGTGTGTGTGTGTGTTTACCAGATATCAGACTGCCTTGACTATGAAATTATATGTATGCTAGTTCTTCATCTTAAATCTGTGAAACTACCTTCAACAGCCATAGTCTTGACTAGTTGTGACATACTATCCCAGATAAAGAAGCAAGTCAATAATAACTCTCGCTGTGTGCAAGATTCTATCAAATATCTAATGGTAGAGATGGAACTGGTAGCAAGAGAGCAATGGAGAATAGACTAGAGCACTTGTGTGTATTTTTGAGATGCTTTTATGATGATAACTTAGTCTGACCTTGAGTAGTGAAGATCATAGATCTGGAGCCAGAAAGCATCTCGAAGATCCCCTCCTCTATTTTTTAGATAAGGAACTGAGGCTGAGGAAGATTAAGTATTTCATGAAGGAAGATCACTCAAGAAATGTCCTAAATGGGATTAGAACTTAAATTCCCTGGACATCACAGCCAGCACTCTTTCAGAAATATCCTGCCTTAACTTCTCCAGAACTGAGTCTTCCTCCCTGTTAATATTTGTTGATAGAGCCCACTCCTGAGCAATTTATTTTCAGGAATAATGTAAGGAGGAAAGAAGCATGTAGTATTTCTTTCTCTCCCTCCATCCTCCCACTACCACCATCCCGGCCATCTCTCCCTGGGGATGCCTTCCCTGTTTTACTATTTGCTAAGCAAGGATTGCTCAGAGTCATTGGGCAGATTGATGTGCTTTTCTGGTCAAAAACCTAAGTGAAGAGGAAATCCTCCCTCAGGAGTCTGGTTCAGGACAGCATAAAATATGCTCCTGCGACCACAATTACAATACACAAACTCTCCAGAGAAAAAGACTATCCTCCAGTGAATCTTTGATCATCTTAATGGGCCCACTGTAGAATAACAGGGCTGCCGAAAATGGCTTCTGGGAGATAGTGACAAAGATGCTGCAGGTGGCCAAGCCTCTGGAGAGAAGAAGGAATGACCTTACAAATAGGCAACTGAGATCCCCATCAGCCAATCAGCAAGCATTTATTAGGTACTCAGTATGTGTCCGGCACCCTGCTAAGGGCTGGGAATATAAGGGGAAAAGCAAAAAGAATATTTGCCCTTCAGGAGCTAATATTCAGGAAACATGATGAAGTAGAAAGCTGGAATTCACAAGAAAGTGAGAGAAGGGGAAATGGAGGCCTCAGATACTTACTTATTAGCTGTGTGATCCTGCACAAGTCATTTAACCCCAATAGCCTCAAAAAAAACTGAATCCAGCATTTTTAATGACCATCTCCTATACCTAGAATATTCTCCCTCCCATCTCCACCTCAGGATTCCTTTAATTGCCTTTAAGTTTAAGTAAAAGCTCACCTTTTTGAGAAACTTTTACTGCTCCCTTTAATTCTAGTGCCCTCCCATTATTGATCATTTCAAATTTATACTTTACATGACATTTGTAAATAGTTGTTTATACATTATTTTCCCTCATTAGACTGTAAGATCCACGAAAGCAAAGGGATTATCTTTTACTTTTCTTTATATCCCCAATATTTTGCATCAAGCCTGGTACTTAGAAGGTGCTTAATACAGGTTTATTGATCAACTGACTAAATCCACCTTTTATGGTAATATTTTTGGCTGATATTTTTTCTTTTGTTATTTTTAAGGGCTTTTCCAAAACAAATACAGTTTTCATTGCAAAATCTTGTGTTCCAAATTTTTTTCTTCCTCCCTTCCCCTCACCTCTCCCTTAAATGGCAAGTAATCCAATTTATGTTAAACATATACAATTTTTCTATATATATTTCCATAATTGTCATACTGCACAAGAAAAATCAGATCAAAAAGAAAAAATGAAAAAGGAAATAAAAAGCAAGTAAACAACAAAAATGTAAAAATACTATGTTGTGATCTACACTCGGTCCACACAGTCCCCTCTATGTATGCAGATGGCTCTTTCCATCACAAGACCATTGAAAATGGCCTGAGTCACCTCATTGTTGAAAAGAGCCAAGTCCATCAGAATTGATCATCATAATTTTGCTGTTGCTTTGTACAATGATTTCCTAATTTTGCTCATTTCACTTAGTATCTGTTCATGTAAGTCTCTCTGAAATCATCCTGCTGATTATTTCCTATAGAACAATAATATTCCATAATCTTTATATACCATAACTTATTCGGTTAACTTATTTGACTTATCAACTTATTCCCCAATTGAAGGACATCCACTCATTTTCCAGTTCCTTGCTAGTATAGAAAGGGCTGCCACAAATATTTTTGTACATGTGGGTCCTTTTTTCTTTTTTATGGTTTCTTTGGGATTCTGGCCCAGAAGGAACACTGCTGGATCAAAGAGTAAGAACAGTTTTATAACCCTTTGGGCACAGTTCCATATTGCTCTCCAAAATTGTTGAATCCGTTCATAACTCCACCAACAATGCGTGGGTATCCCACTTTATCCACATCCCTTCCAATATTCATCATTATCTTTTCTTGTCATCTTAGTCAATCTGAAAGGAATGTAGTGGTACCTCAGAGTTTGTCTTAATTTGCATTTCTCTGATCAATAGTGACTTAGAGAATCTTTTCATATGACTAGAAATGGTTTTAATTTTTTAATCTGAAAATTATCTGTTCATATCTTCTGACCTAAATCTAGCTTTCTTTTTATTGTGCTTCACTGCATCCTTCTAGAGGTAAGGTAGAAAACCTGAATGACTGGCAAGATAGTAGTGCCCTCAACAAAAATGGAGAGTTAGGGAGAAATTAATGAGTTTGGATAGGAAAGATAATGAGCTTTGTTTGTGCTTGTTGAGTTTGATGTACTTATGGGAAATTCATTGAAATGTCCAACAGATAGATTTAAAAAAAAAATTAATAGAAATCTATTTTCTCTCCCTCTCACCCTTCACCTCCTTGGAAAAACAATCACAAAATTTTATAATAAATGTGCATTGTAAAGCAAATTAATTCCTTCATTTTCTGTGTCCAATACATGTATAAGTCTGTGTGTGTGTCATTCTCCACCTTGATCCATTACCTCTGTTAAGACATAGAAGATAAAATGTTTCATCATCAATCCTATAGGATAATGGATGGTCATTGAATTTATCAGAGCTCTTATGGCTTTCAAAAGATATTTGTTTTTTATAATATTACTGTCATTATGCAAATTGATCTATATTTCTCTTTATTTCATTCTTTATCAATTTATACAAGGCTTTCTATCTCCAACTGTATCAATAGATAATGATATGGATCTGAAGCCTAGAAATGAAATTAAGTTTGGATATAGAGATCTGTACGTCATTGACATAAATATGATTATTTAATTCAAAAGAGCCAATAAAGTCACCAAGAAAGAGAGGATATAGAAAAAGAAGGAAAGATGGCCCAGATCAGTACCTTAGTTTTAATGGCACTAACAGAAATGGGGCAGGGCCTACATGACTGATGATCTAGCCAAAAAAAACTAGGAGGAACAGCAAGAGAGAGAATCATATCATAAAAAAACAGAAAGGAGAGCATATTGAGGAGCACAGGTTGGTCAACAATTTTGGGTGCTGCAGAGTGGTCAAGAAGGATGAGGATTAAAAGGAAAAAAGCCATTAGATTTGTCAATTTAGAGAGCTTTAGCAACTTTGGAAAGGGAGGTTTCAGTTGAGTGATGGCTATTAACAATAAAAAATTTCTCTTCCCTCCCACAAAGTCAGAGCAGGAAAGTGAGGGTCATATGGATGGGGCTTTATTTGATTTCCTTGAATACTGGCTGTTCAAAAGCCTCTTGGACTAATGCAATCTAAATCACTTCATTCTGCAAAATCTTTCACTTATTCTTCAATTCTACAGTCCGATAGTATTTCTATTGCATCACTCTGACTCCCATCATGCACATGTGACATTTTACTAAACATAACCCAATAATGTCGAAAGGAAACTTGAATCATAGGCCATGTGTGCTACCTGTACCATGTCGCCAGGCTTTTTAAAACCAAGTGAAATTGCAGTCTTAGAGCATGTCCTCTTTATTTCAACAAGCTGGATGTTTGCCCAGAAACCTCCAAAAAACACGGACAACCATCAGCTAAAGTTGTATATTATTGCAGGTTGGTATACTGTTTATTATAATAGGCTTTGCTGCAGCCATATCCTGTCCATCCTTGCTGCCCTAGTCCCTTAATATGCTATCATCAGAAAGCCTTGTTTAAAAAAAAAAGGTTTGATTCAGCAAAATCACTGTACTTTTGTTCCTGAAAAAGAATTAGTCAATGCCCAGTTAAATGGTGTCAGAGAGACCTAATTAGCCTTCATGTTTCCAGCAGAAAAGATTGAGAGTCCATCAGTCCCAAAGAACAATAATATAAAATTGCCACAAGAAACCCTTGAGTTCTTCAGGGATAATCTTATGCAGTGTAAAAATATCCCTTGGGCAAACTAACTTCACAGAAAAGAGTTGGTTCCTGAGTTAGTATGCAAAACTAGAAGGAAAAAAGAAAACCAAGAAACTAAAAAGCTTTGCATGAAAATATTTCATCCTGTAAGGAATACTTGTTTATAGGGAACATGCCTAGGAAATCTGTAGGGACATCTCCTAATATAGAAACTGAGAATAGTCTTGTTCTTCAGAGGCTAAAGAAATTGGACTAGATTTAGAACTATGGATTTTCACCAATGAACTATCCCTAAGAGATTATCTGATCAAGAAGACCTTCTCTAAAACATCCTTGGTCATCCAGAAGACATGTTCAAATGGGTAATAATAATAATTTTTAAAGCTAGCATTTATATAGTTTATGCAGTGCTTAATAAATACATCTCATTTGAGAACCTCACAATAACTCTATGAGTAGGTGCTCTTATTCCATTTTACAGATGAGATAAACAGCAATTAAGTGACTTGTTCAGGACCACACAACTAGTTATTGATAGTATCTGAGACCTCATTTGAACTCAGATTCTCCTCACTCCACATCTAACATTCCCTGCATTATATGACAGAACTGCCTAAGTGGAACCTACCTCCTTCTAAGGCAGTCCAAACTATGAAGCATTTTTGTTATTTTTTGTCTTGTTTTTACTTTTTTCTGTTATTGGGGGGGGAATATTGTAGTAACAAATATTGGCTTTTCTGTAAGATCCACTCATTGTCACTAGTTCTTTCCTTGGAAGCCAAACAATTGAAATCTCATGCTTCTTCTACAGCAAATGTCATGTTACCACCTAAGCTTTCTCACCTCCAAGATAAAATTCCCCCTTTCCTTAAGCCAAACTAACAGAAAGGCTCTTGAGCATTTTTGTAAACTTGCTAAACTGAATTGAATTGTACTCCAAACTGTCAATGTCCTTGATCAAATGTGTCACCCCAAACTTAGTGCAATACACCCTGCACATGGGGGAGGGCTGCAGGTAAGTTCTGTACCTATCCTTAAATGTGGGTGGCTTGGCAGTACTGACAATTGGGTCACTGTGCTCTGGGGGAGGTCACTGTGCCTTACTCAGCATGAACACAACTCCCAGAGGCCTCTTCTTCCATAATTTTTGTATCCCTCAGCAGCAATGCTAATTTATCTTTTCATCTTCTCAATCCATAAATAAAACCACTAATCATACAAGGCAAAGAAAATTATCAACAAAATATTTATTCTTCTTTCCTTCCCTACTGAAAGAGCTAAGAGAAAAAAATCTGAGGTTCGAATCCCAGATTTCCACTCACAAGCTCTCTGCTTTTGATAGAACTCACCTAGTGACTTTGAGCCTCAGTTTACATTTATATAAAATGTGGAGGTTTAATTAGATAATCTTCAAAGTCCCTTCCTACTTTTATATTATGTCATTCTGTTAAATAGCACCTACCTCCCAGAGTTGTATAAAGATCAAATGAAATATTTGTAAAACACTTGGCACATAGTGAGCTCTAGGTAAAACTTAGCTCCTCCTTCTATTTCTTCTTCTTTTCTTCTTTCTCCTTCTCTTCTTCCCCTTTCTCCATTTATTTCTATTACTACTCCTACTATTACTGCCAATTTGTCTCATCATAATGCAACCTCACATATGCATATTGATATTCAAATGAAATATAATATAATGTGCTTCCAGCAAACAACCTATGTCCTGAAGATAGTATTATGGTGAGTTTTTGCAATATAATTTTAGATTCCAGATGGTGTGACCTTAAGATGTGAGAAAACCTGTAATTATTAATACCTCTAAGAAGATTATATAATAAGAAATTATAAGCCCTTAACCATTTAGCAATAGGACATAGTATGTAGAGATCTGATCTCAAAACTTTAAAACTTGATTGCGTTCAAGTCAAGGAACAAAATGATAAAAGCTAATGTTAGCATTTTACAAATATTTCATTTGACCCTCACAACTTGCCTGAGAAGTAGATGTCATCATTAATCCTATTTTACAAATGAGAAAATGGAGACAGACTTGCCCAGGGTCAGATAATGAGCAAGCTTCCCAGTCCGTATTTTAACTCAGGATTTCCCAATTTTAGGTCCAGTATCTATCCACTATATCACCTAGATAACTGTGAAATGATCAACAGTACAAAAAAATACAATATAAGAGCCAGAATGGCATAATGGATGGTGAGCCAATCTTGAAACCAGGAAGATCTGAGTTCAATTGCCCCATAAGACACAAGTTGGGTGAGCTTGGACATAATCTCTTTGCAATACTCTAAGCCCATCAGTTGAAACCAGTGTCAGTATATATTAATAAAGGGAATTTCACCAGCTCTGTTCCTGTCCTTCTCTTTATCAAACTTGATCATTAGTTATCTAAAGTGAATATTAACAGAGATCAGAAATAACAGAAATCATGGAATTGTGGGTTCTTAGAACCGAAAGGGACCTCAGGGTCCAATGAGGATCTAAGGCATGAAAACCTTGTGCATTACCCTATAAATGGACAGCTAGCATCTCTTTGGATCCTACTAGGCAATTTATCCCATTTTTATACATTTTCTATCATTGAGGAGATATTTTTAGTATTGAAGTATTTAGTATTTCATATTCATTCTTGGAGAACACAATTAGTTTTAACACAAGAGGAAAAGGAATAGATCTGTAGTACTTTCCAAGGTTGTTGTTTATTCATTATCTAAAAAGGATCATGACATAACATCACATGTACCTTCTTAATGCGGGGGAGAGGGAGGGAGAAAGGGAGACAATCTGGAACTCAAAGATTTAAAAATGAATATAAAAAGTTGTTTTGCATGCAAGTAAGGGAAATAAAATATTAAAAAAAAAAGATCATGAGTTGAAAATACAAAACAAAAGGGGGAAAAAGTATCATGATATCAGAGAGGTGATGTGATGGCATTCAAGTGAATTGGATTTAAGTAAGGGAGAACTGAACAAAGTCACTAGCCTCATTCTATTCTCTGGAACCATCTGGAAGGAGGTTGGAACTGAATGGAGCCTCATTTTATGGTATAATAAAATGAGTGCAGGCTTGAAAATTAGAGGATCTGGATTTAAATCCCAACACTTACCACTTGGTTCAACTTTGGATAAATCTCTCTGTAACCTAATTTCCTTCTCTATAATTTGTATAAGTTGAACCATATGACCTCTAAAGTTTCTTCTAGCTCAATTTATGAGTTTATGATCCTAAGGGAACTGGTTTACCTGTGAAGACATTGAGACCTTGGGTAAAAGAAAGAGGTCAGAAGAGGGAAAAGTTTATTGAAAGGAGATGTGGAAGGATGTGGTAGAAAAATCTAGTCTTTTTCAAAATTTTGGCTCTAATTTACCAGATCCAACAGATGCCACAGGACCATAATCTGACAAAACTTTCATAAAATCTTGTCTGATTGTGATTTCTCAGCCTTTCGATTACCCAGGCTTCAAATCAAACACTCTCCATAATGGACAAGAATGTCACATATCTCCAACCCAATAATGATAACTAATGTTTGCAGCACATGAAGTTTTGCAAAGTACTTTATTTATGTTGACTCATTTAATCTTCACAGCAATACTGTGAGAAAGGAAGATGCTATTATTATTCCCACTTTATCCAAGAGAACTGAGACAAACAGAAATAAAGCGATTTGCCCAGATTTACAAAGGCAGTGTCCAAGGCCAAATTTGAACTTGGGTCTTCCTGACTCACTCCCTGACTGCTCACTATGCCTCCTGGATGTCTCATATTCTGGGACCTGAATTTTGTTTCATTTACTTTCTTCTTAACATTTAAGCTTAAATTATCCTATTTACTGCCTTTTCCCACTAAATAAATAGGATAAATGAGAGCACACCAAATCTCTGGAACTAAAAGGGATCTTAGGTCCTATCTAGTCCAACCTAAACCTGAATGAAAATTCTCTCTACAACATAGTTTACAAGAAATCTGCCCAGTATTGACTCAAAGACCTCAGAAACAGACCTAATGCTATCCATAGGGTAGGATCCTCCAGATCCTTTCATCTAAGTGTTGCATGCTTCTTATTATTCCAACTAACAAGATTTAATTAACACTAATTTAACATTTATGGTCAGTTCCATATTTCTGGCCTAGTCAACATGAAACAAATCTGCAAATTGGACTTCATGGGAGATACCAAAGTTTTAATTGCTTCAAACAAAAACAATGAATATATCATTTTCTTTTTATCTACCAACTTTGTACTTCTATCCAAAACCAGGGGAGAAAAAACAGATACTGAGTCCATCTGGTATGATTAAACTGCTCTGAATGAAAGACTATGTGTTTATTGTTCATGATGCCATTGTCTTCTAGAATGTTTGGGGGAGTTTTATTCAATATTTATTGCATTGCCTTTGTAATTACAATTTAAGTTATCCACATGAACTTGGCAAGCATCACAGGGCAGAATCTCTAGACCTTTCTCTTTTCACCTTCACAGCCCCTTTATTAAAAGGAGGATTTAGCTTTCAGCCTTCATTAAAGGAAATCTTTGTATTAGACCATCTAAGTCTTTTTCAATGATGAACCCCATGTTCATAAATCCATTAGGGTGAGACACCTGAATATTTTTACAATGATAATTTCTGGTTGATTAAAGCCTGTTAATCAAACCCCTGACAGTGGTTGTTTTTGGAAATGATTGTTGACTTCAACTATTTGAATGGAATTATATTTGTTCTGATAGGGCAGAACCAGAAATTACAAAGAGGCTAATTGAGATTTGATATCCAAGGGAGGAAAAAACTTAACAATCAGAACCTGAAGGAGAATGGCCTGTCATGGGAAGTAGTAAGCATCTTTCTCTCTGTATCTCTTCCACCAAAGGCCGATGACCACTTTGAGATAGAGGGGATTATCAATCATCTGTAGAGCCCAAGCAATGTTGAGTTTCTGTGACTCAGTGATTTTAAAATAATACAAGGACTGTATGGTTGGGCTTTACTGCCCTCCTAGATCATACATGAAAACTATTTGTGTTTGGTTCCATTTGATTTTGTTTCTTTTTTACTAAAAATAAAAAAGATAGAAAGAAACTCAGTTGGAAGACAGTAGAGCTACAAAATGGATACCAGAGGGTTATATAATATTCTCTATAAGATTCTGATGATTGTATTCTTAAAAGTGATCTTCATGTGAGTAGAACCAAAAGAAAATTGTACACTGCAACAACAAGATTACGTGATAATCAACTGTGATGAACTTGGCTCTTTCAACAATGAGTCTAATAGACATATGATGGAGAAAGCAATCTGCATTCAGAGAGAGGACTTTTGCTTGCTTGTTTTTTCTCTCACTTATTTTTTTCCTTTTGATATCATTTTTTGTGCAGCATGATAAATGTGGAAATATGTTTAGAAGAATTGCACATGTTTAATCTATATTGGATTACTTGCTATCTAGGAGAGGGGGAAGAGGAGGAAGAAGGGCAGAAAATATGGATCACAAGGTTTTGCAAAGATGAATGTTAGAAACTCTCTTTTCATATATTTTGAAAAACAAAAAAAATTATAAAAATAGATAAATGAATGAATAAGGAAGAAGAGAGTGATCTTCCTCAGGGAACCTGAAAAACAAACTCTAGTGGACTTTTCTCTCTATTGACAGAACTGGTGGAAAAAGGATTCTGTTGCATTATCCCAAGGTCAACTTCATCCATGGGAGTGACAATCAGCAGAAAATAAAAATGTGCAGGAACATCCTCATGTTAGGCTAGAAAGAGAGCCTAATGTCCCTTTTATCTAGAACAAGTAAATAGGAAACAGAGTTACTTACCTTTGCACATAATAAGAATACTGGAAAGAGTGCTGCACCTGGAGGTAGAGGATCTGGATTCAAATACTCCTCTTTCATTTATAATCTGTGTGACCTTGAAAAATATTACTCATCTCTCTGTTGAGTCTCTTTCACTACAAAATAAGATCATTGGACTACTTTGTCCCTAGGTCCTTTACAATTTTAAGCCTATGATGGAGTGAATTTAGTACTTGGATACAAATCCTGACTTCTCCATTTAATGATTGGATGATTTTGAACAAAATCATCCATCTGACTGGCCCCAAATTCCTTCCTCTGTAAATGACCAAGTGACCTCCAAGGCTTACTCCTTTCAGCATTAAAACAATGACCTTATGAGTTTATGAATTAATGCATATTGAGTTGAAATGCTCATCTCTATTTTAATCCATTCAAAATGAGTTTCTATTTTATGGGTTCTCTCTCTGAAAATCAAAAGATATTTTCAGTCCTGAAAAACTCAAGAGTTTATAGATGAGTTAAAACATGTGACCCCTTGACCAAATCTTTCACACTTTGTAAATTTATTTGAGGATGCTTAAAATCTTGCTTATATTCTTAGAGTTTACAGAGGCTCGGTTACATTGGGGACAAGAAAGTAGAATTTCCCAGAGGAGATTAAAAATGTGTGAAAATCTTCTCTAGGACTGACTAATTGCTGGGTTCACATAGAAAAATGTTGGGCAATTATGCAGTGAATTGTGAGCAGTGTCATTAATTAATCAATCCAGAAAACACAAGTCAAGAAGTGGCTGAGACAGAGAACAGGATCTGGACTAGAGATGGGGCTTGGTGGAGGAGGAAGGGGGCCAATGTGGAATTACTGATGAATTAGGAAACTACAGGTTATGTCACCTCATAGATATATAGTCCTAAATTATCCACCTTGACCATCCAAATGACCACAAATTGCCAGATAATTGCTCATATCTCGTTTGCTATCATGGTTCCTTATCGATTTCACAGTTCCTTAATTTAATGGCATTCCTAAATTCATTTGGGTTTTTATCAGATTAGTTTTTCTTCCGCACAGCTGTAGGGCATTCTTCACTTTAAATAAATTCGAAATACAGAATTTGAGGCTTATGGAACTGCTAAATTAGAAAACTGGTTCTTATAACTCAAAGCTCTAGCTTATAGCATTTCCAGCCTAGAGTGCATCATCCGTTAGCTAGACAGCAGCATCTACTGGCAAAGTCCCACTTTTTAAGAATTGTAATTTAGGTATAAGAAGGAAAGCAAAATTTTGAGGGCTACAAGGGTTTAATACAAGATAGTTCAGGTCTAAGAAACAACTACACCCAGAGAAGGAACACTGAGAATTGAATGTAAAATATTAGCACTACTGTCTATCTACCCAGGTTACTTATACCTTCAGAATCCAATACTTAACGTGCAACAAGAAAATTGGATTTACACACATATATTATATCTAGGTTACACTGTAACACATGTAAAATGTATGAGATTGCCTGTCATCTAGGGGAGGGAGTAGAGAGAGGGAGGGGAAAATCTGG
Organism: Sminthopsis crassicaudata; assembly: GCF_048593235.1. Taxonomy (NCBI): domain Eukaryota; kingdom Metazoa; phylum Chordata; class Mammalia; order Dasyuromorphia; family Dasyuridae; genus Sminthopsis; species Sminthopsis crassicaudata. The sequence continues at coordinate 66,492,909 of NC_133620.1, forward strand.
AAAAATGAATACAAGGGATAATGTTATAAAAAAATTACTCATGCATATATACTGTCAAAAATGTATAATTATGAAATTAATAAAATAAAAAAAGATATTTCAGGTCTAGCACAAAATTTGCATGCCTAGGGAAAAAAGGAGAAAAACGGTGAAAACAACAAGGAAGAGATTTTTAAAACCAGAGTGAGCAAAAGCTGCAATACCTAACATTTATTCAATGCCCACCATGGCCATCACCTTAAATTCTTCTTTACCAAAAAGTTTCAACATTTCAAAAGAATATTTTTTCAGTAAGAATATATTACTAGTTTTACCATAGAAGTCAGTGGGAAAATCAATGAACCAATGGAAATTGTTGAGTGCCTACTATGTGCCAATTGCTGGGAGATGTAATTTAGAGGATAAAAAGGAGACATATTGCCTGCCCTAAAGAAGATTATGCTTTAAGGAAACAAGCAATATATACATATAAGGCTAGCTAACAATATTATATTTACGTGACATGAGGTAGTATGTGCTAGACAACTTGGGCTATAAAGAAGTCTCCATTCAAATCTCTCCTCTGGCATGAATTAGTTGTGTTACCTTGACCAACTCACTCAAGTCTCAGAGCCTTGGTTGTTGGGTTGTTCTTCTTGTTGTATTCATCCATAAAATGGATATCATAATACTTATAGTATCTACTCTACAAGGCTGTTTTGAGAAAACTTAAGACCTATTCAAATATAATTGGTTATAAAAGCTTAAAAGAAGAGATCATTTTTAGCTGAAGGAATGAATGAGTGAAAAACAAAAGCCTGAAATACTCATAGAAAGCTAAAACTGCCTGTTAGTAAATTATTATTTGCCAAATGAAAATAGTAGTCTGTAGTTACTGTGGGAGCTCAAAGAAAAGAGATTTCACTACCAGTGAAGCCAGAGGGAAGCCTGTATTAAAGAAGCAAAATTTGAGTAGGGTCCCAAAAAATGGATAGAATATAGAAAGGTAGAAAATAGTGGAGAAAGCATCTCAGAGACAGGAGAATAGCGTAAACAAAAATGCAGAGGTCAGAAAGTGGAAAACATGCTTCAAGGAATGGTTTGGCTGTACATAAGGTACAAAGGAGCTTTCTATCTGAGAGAAGAGTCAAGGAGTCTGGGAAGAAATTGAAATCACATTATGGAGAACTGAAATAAGGAGCTGACTTATATTAAACTTTAAAACTATGGGTGAAAGGAGCTGTTGGAAGATTTTAAGCTATTAATGATAGATAGCATTTATAAGGTATATAAATTTCTTTTATAATGTTGTCATTTGCTAATCACAATAACCCTAGGCAGTAGGTGTTTTTATTACTTACACTTTATAAATGAAGAAAACTAGACAAAGATTAAGTGACTTGCCGTAAGAGACAAATTCAAGTTTTCCTGATTCCAGGTCCAGGCCTCTCTCCAATGTACCACTTATTTCCTTCTGAGGAAGATGACATGATAAAAATAAAATCTATAAAAAGATATATCTTGGAGGTAACTTGATGGTAAAGTGGATAAAGCCTTGGAGTCAGGAAGACCTGAATTCAAATCTAGCCTCAAATATTGGACACTTACTAGCTGTGTGACTCTGGACAAATCACTTAACTTCGATTGCCTTAGGAAGGAAGGAAGGAAGGAAGGAAGGAAGGAAGGAAGGAAGGAAAGAAAAGAAAAAGAAAAAGAAAAAGAAAGAAAGAAAGAAAGAAGAAAGAAAGAAAGAAAGAAAGAAAAGAAAGAAAGAAAGAAAGAAAGAAAGAAAGAAAGAAAGGAAAGGAAGAAAGGAAGAAAGGAAGAAAGGAAGAAAGGAAGAAAGGAAGAAAGGAAGAAAGGAAGAAAGGAAGAAAGGAAGAAAGAAAGAAAGAAAGAAAGAAAGAAAGAAAGAAAGAAAGAAAGAAAGAAAGAAGAAAGAAAGAAAGAAAGAAAGAAAGAAAGAAAGAAAGAAAGGAAGAAAGGAAGAAAGGAAGAAAGGAAGAAAGAAAGAAAGAAAGAAAGAAGAAAGAAAGAAAGAAAGAAAGAAAGAAAGAAAGAAAGAAAGAAAGAAAGAAAGAAAGAAAGAAAGAAAGAAAGAAAGAAAGAAAGAAAGAAAGAAAGAAAGAAAGAAAGAAAGAAAGGAAGAAAGGAAGAAAGAAAGAAAGGAAGAAAGGAAGAAAGGAGGAGAGAAGGAAGGAAGGAGAAAAGGAAGGAGGAAAGAAGGAAAGGAGAGAAGGAAGGAGGAAAGAAGGAGGAAGAAGGAAAGGAGAGAAGAAGGAGAGAAGTGAAGGAGGAAGAAGAAGAAGAGATATATCTATAGGGGCACAAGAATTTACAAAAAAAAATATTTTATAACTTTCTTTAATGGTAAGTATCCATTCCATAACATGGGATCACTGTCTCTTCATCTCCACATATAAGCTCTTTTGTTTTCTTCAATACAGCTTCTATTCTCCCAAACTCTTCTTTACCTGAACAATCTCACTAATACTTCCTCTGTGCTTTCTTTTCCACCCCTATTCTCTGTCCACTAGTCACGTTTTCCTTTCTATTTATCGCCAGGCTTATTGCCAACAGCTCTATTAGCAAGTTAAATGGTCACTCTGCTGTCATTCAAACTCCTTACTTCTAGAAGCTGTTGGAAGAACTCCAACTTATATCATTGAACTATCTTCATAGCCTTTTGGATTCCCAGAGTACTTTGTAATCATCTTTATTAGCTAATTCCCATATAAACAATATGAATTGAGTTAATAATGGCATTCCTGGATTGCAAGTGAGGAAACCAAGAAAGAGAAAAGTGTAGACTCTTGTCCCAGACCACTCAGACTAGAATCATTAAGTCATATTCTTCCAAGGAAGAGTGGTAGTTGAGGCAGTAGCTTCAGGAATATATACAATGGTTTTTAGTGCCTTGTGGAGAAAATCTCTTCAAGATCATCAATAATGACTAAATGCTAATATAACTTGCCTTGCTTTACATTTTAAAAAATGAATACATCTTCCCAAAGTTGACTCTCTAGAAAATTCTTGTCAAATGACTATTGTTTTCCAATTGATTACTATTACAAAATCAGAGATATATTATTACAGGAAAAATATCTATTAATGGAGTTTTTAAAAAAACTTAATTTTGGTTTGCTATTCACCATCTACTATCCTATATTATTAACTCTTTATATGGATAGTTAATAAATACTCTCATAGTATCCCTGAACATTATATCTTTTAAGAACCAGAATATTCATTCTATCTCTTCTTTATATCATTTTACAAAAGTTCCCTTCTTTTTGCCATGTTCCAAGATGGTTCCTACCAACATCAGAGAGGAGAAAATGTAGATATGGGTCCAGGGAAGGTTTCTCATGAAAGTGAAGCACCTGAGAACAACCATGAGATCTTATTTCTCTTATAGTTGAAGAAGCAATAAATAGTTGATTTCCTGCAGTGGCAGATTCTAGTGTAGTGCTATTGCAAGACACGATTATAATTGATATCTAGAAAGCATTGTAAGATGTGTAAAGCACTTTACATGCATGATCTCATTTCAGTCTTACAATGTAGAACAAGTTTAATTGTTCTATTTTATCTATAAGGAAACCAAATCTCCAAGAGGTTAAGTGACTTGTCTAAAACAACACAATGAAAATATTGGAGGTAAAATTTGGATCCAGTTTTTCCAACTCCCATGAGTTCAATGATCATCTCAAAGCATATAATTCTCAGATTTTATAAGTTCAAATATAACCTCCCTTCTGAGGTCACCAACTACCATTTTGAAATGAATCTCCAAAACAGAACTTATTAACTCTATCCCTGAGCTCTCTACTCTTCTAAAAACTTACTATTATTTTAGAAATTACCACCATCCTCCTAACTACCCAGGCTCATAATCTCAGTGTTATCCTTGACTCCTTTCTCCCATTCACTCTACATATCCAATCTGTTGCCAAGTGTTATAGTTTCTCTCCTTACAACATCTCTCCTACTTGTTCCCTTCTGTCTACTCACACAGCCACCACCTTGATTTAATACCTCACCACCTGAAGCCTTGATTACTAAAATAGCCTTCTTCTTGGTCTCCCTGACTTAAGTCTCTATCCACTCCAATAAATCCTCTACCCAATTGCTAAAGTGATTTTTTTAAAAATGCAGGTCAGACTATGTCACCCTTCCCTCATTTGATATACTCCAGTGACTTCCTATCACCTCCAGAATCAAATATAAAGTTTTCTCTTTGGCATTAAAATCTGACTTCTTCCTACCTTTCTAGTCTTTTTATGATTTACTTTCCCCTATTCGCTCAGCTACATTGACCTACTTTTTGTCCCTTTCATACAATAATCCATCTCCCAACTCTGGGCTTTTTCATTGGCTTTCACTAATGCCTGAAATGCTCTCCCTGCTCACCTCTTGACATCTTTCAAACCCATCTTCTGCAAGAGGTCTTTCCTAGTTTACCCTTGATGCTAGTGCCTTCCCCTCTGAGATTGCCTTCCTTTTGCATTGCATATATATCATTATATGTGCATGTTATCTTACCTATTAGAAATAAGTGAATTCCTTGAAGGCAGGTGCCATGTTTTTGCCCTTTTTTAATCTCTAATGCTTCACATAATGCCAGGAACATAGTAAATGCTTAATAAATGTTTATTGACTTACAAATTGATTCTAATCCAAGCATTCCATCAACAATATCATACTGCTCTATCCCTAAGCAAATTGACATAATAATAGTATATCAGGTACTTAAACATCCTGGCTACTTTTCCTTCTGGGTAAATTACTATAACCTATTGCAGTGTTTTTCAATGAGACACACCAAATGGAATACTGTAGGTGTGTATATTTCCATAGAGTATGATATCAGAAATACTGGTTTTCTCATACATCAGGACCTCTTAGGTAAATAGTATACCATTTGAGAAAGCAGACACTTGGAGAAATTAGCCACTGATGAGATGAATACCTGCAGAATCAGCTGCCAGCTGCTTGCCTGAAGTTTTTGGCTGAGACTCTCCCCTTATCTGAATACTCACAGTGTCTAATAGAGCTAGGCTATAATAGTTCACTTTGACAGTAAATACCTGCCAAATGCATGTTCTGGTCCAAAATGAAAAATGCCTTAACTTTGAGCCTTCAGGGAAAAGGAAATAAATTAATTCCTAACACTGTAAATTTTACAATATAAAATTCCACATACAATAATTTTTTGTTTATCTTAGAGAATGTTGTTCTGATGGTTCATCTTTGTGTGGAAAGAACTCCAGATTCTCAAAAATTCTGTATTTCAAACATGAGAACCAGTCGGTCTTATATTATTGTAAAGGTTTATCGAGTGAATTGCGTGTTAGTGATAGACTGTATCTCCGCTATTCAAGGACCAGCTTATATAAATTTTCAGAGGCTTATTACCCAGAAGGTTCATAGTTTCCAGGAGATGGGTGGAATGTTTTTGTATGATACAACAATTCATAAAGAGCATATATGAATCCTGAGGTTTTGGTCTACATTAAAAGAGATACTTGAAGTATTAAAACAGAAAGAAATGAGCTATTCTATATAAACAACTCTCTCATATCTGATATTCACCCCCTCTGCTCCCTTCTTTATGTGCTAAAACATTTTTACTCATAATGACTTTTTTTTTGCTAAGACAATTGGGGGTTAAGTGACTTGCCCAGAGTCCCACAGTCAGGAAGTATTAAATGTCTGAGATCAAATTTGAACTCAAGTCCTCTTGATAGTGTTCTATCCACTGCACCACCTAACAGCTCCCACAATGACTTTTGAAGGAGTTTTTAGGGATCACCTTAACCTTTTCTTGATGACATCATGAATAGCAATTGTTTGCAAACACCAGGTAATACTATGGAGGTGGATTCTTGGCTGTTTGATTAGTTAGTCAAAAAAGAACACTTATTAAGTACCTACTATGTGCCAACCACTGAGCTAAGCATCAGGGAAACAGAGAGGCAAAAGTCAGTCCTTGCCCTCAAAAAACTCACAGTCTAATGGGGGAGACAACATACAAATGTCCATGTGCAAACAGCATATAGACAGGATATTTTATTTTATTTTATTATTAAAGCTATTTTATATTCAAAACATATGCATGGATAATGTTTCAACATTGACCCTTGCAAAACCTTGTGTTCTAATTTTTCATCCTCTCCCCCAGATGCCAAGTAATCCAATATATGTTAAACATATTAAAACATATGTTAAATCTAATATATGTATACATATTTATACAATTAAATTGCTGCACAAGAAAAATCAGATCAAAAAGGAAAAAAATGAGAAAGAAACAAAATGCAAACAAACAATAACAAGAAGAGTGAAAATGCTCTGTTGTGGTCCACACTCAATTCCCACAGTCCTCTCTCTGGGTGCAGATGGCTCTCTTCATCACAAGATCACTGGAACTGGCTTCAATCATCTCATTGTTGGAAAAAGTCACGTCCCATATATACAGGATAAATCCTGTATATAGAACTGGAATTAAGGGGGATAGGCATAGGCTTTCTGTACAAAGTGGAATAGCTTAGCTGGCTATCAATCATTTACTAGAGTCACCTGCCAAACACATCATTCTTAATTTTTTTAATGTCACGTAACTTTTTGGAAGTCTGATAAAGTCTGGGGGTACACTCTTCAGAATAACACTTTTAATGCATAAAATAAAATAATTAGGATTACCAAAAAAAAACACATTACATTGAAATACCATTAATTTTAAAAATTAAGTTCTCATAGAATCAGTAAATCAGAGACTTACTTGCCAAACAATTCTTTGATTCCTACCCTATTTACTTTGGACATTGCTCTTCCTTTCTTTTGAATTATATTCTCTTCCCAGTTAATCAAAATTCACATTTATAGATAAACATTTACTCAAATTAGAAACCATATTGTAAAACAGAAATGCTAATAAGCTTTAGAATTAGTTTTTATTTACCCATTCTCTACCCAGTAGCACTAGTGTCCCACCTAAACCATCTAATTTTAACCAAGAAGGCAAAAGAGGACATGAGTAAAATGGGAATGTTTGAGAGGTCTCACTTGCCCATTCACTGATCCCTGTAGGGAACATGGCATTGTCATGATTTAGAAGGTACTTTTACCTTGTCAAAGTAATTCATCTTCTTATCCAGCTCAAATGTTATAGTGGTTTTCGTGATTTCCCTATTACCTCCTGAGCTAAGGCACTTCTGGATTCATTTCACTCTGTACTTTAGATGTAAATGGGTCTTGTCATACCCAAAAGGTTAAAGGATCTGGTAGAAAGGTTCTATTGTGTTCTTCATGCTCTTATCTCTTCCCATTCATCATCAAAGGCATCCAAACTTCCCTGATTGGATCACTACGACTTTGCTGCATCTATTGTTCACAAACAAATGAAATTGCCATTTATATATTGAAGTATTGGCAAAGCTCATAATTTAGAAATTTTATATTTGGAAAGCAGCTCAGAGGTCATCTCACCCATTTCTCACTGAAACATAAATACTAACAATATCCCCAATGAAAAATTATCGTCCAATTAATAGTCAGCTCATTATTTTCTAAAAAAGTTCATTCCACTTTAGCATAACTGATTGTTTAAAAGCTTTCCTCTATATAGTACCACTTTTATGTAACATTCCTTCTAGAATTTAATAAAGTGCCATCTTACACCTTAATATTTTTCTGTTCTCATTCCTACAATTTATTTTCCTACAGCATCATCTCTAGGCTCCAAACCACCTTAGCACATTGGACAAAATCCAACTTGTCAATGTTTCTCCAAAATGCAGCGTCCCAGAGTGGACACAATACTAAAAATATAATCTGATCAAGGCAGAGATTTGCTGATCACCTGTTTTTTATTGTCTTCTATTAGTACAGTCTTAGATGGAACAGTTTTACTTTTACTAGACCCACTAAAAACCTTAAATCTTTTCACATGAATTGTCATCTAAACATATCTTCCTTACAAATAGCTATGCATTTTTATAACTTAAAATACAAGATTTTTTATTTCCTTTTCATAAGATTCAATGTATCTTATTAGATTTGGCCCATCAACCTAAACTATTGTAGTTTTTGGCAATAACAAGGCTCCTTCTAATGTGTTTACTATACATCTTAATCTTATTCTATCTGAAAATTTGATAAATATACCATTGTTGTTATAAAAATTATTGAAAAAAATGTTGAGGTAAAGTAGATAATAAAAAGAGCACTGGATTTGGAGTCTGGGGACTTTGTTCTGCTACTTACTACCTCTGTCCATTGAGCAAATTACCTAAACTATCTAGAGAAAGAGAGACAGACAGATAGAGAGACAAAGATGGAGACAAAGGGTAACAGAGACAAAGAGAAACAGAGATAGAGAGACAGAGAGATAGAGAGAGGGGAAGGGGGAAGAGAGGGAGGGAAGGAGAAAGAACTGGTCCAAAGAATCTCTAAGGTGTTTTTTTCTAATCCCTGAACCAATGATATGAAAAACACCAAGAAGAAATCACAGTGACTTACCTCCCTATAGATTGTTAGTGATAACATTCATAAATATCCTTTGAATCCAGTCAATCAAGCAGTTTTTTACCCCACTGAAATGTATTATATCCAGTATGTCTCTCCAGCTTGTCTATAAGCATATAGTAAAATATTTTGTCAAATGCCTTGCTGAAAGTCGGGTGTACTATCACTATCCATTTTTCTGATCTAATAAACTTGTCAAAGAAGGAAATGAAGTTAGTCTTACATAACTTGTTCTCCATGTAGCCATGTTTGATCATAGTGATCACTAATTTCCTTTCTAAGTACTCAGATTGTCCTATTAGTCATTCATTCCAGTATGTTGTCAGGAATCAACCTTAAGCTTATTAATTTATAGTAGAATGAATTAATCTTCCTTGCACTATTTTGAAAATAGGGATAAGATTTTTCCCATCTCCATTCTTGAGCTACTTTCCTTACAGAGGTTACCCCTACCCTAAATGACCACAGGTTTACAAGATGAATGAATAAACAATAAAACATTTACTAGGCATTTGCTATTTGCAAAGTACCAAGTTAAATTCTACAGACAGACCCTGACATCAAGGAGTCTTCATTCTAATGCAGGAAGACAGTACATATAAGAGATTTACACACAGGGAGGAGTATTTCAGACATGGAAATCAGAGTTGAAGATGTAAAGGAGGGAGAAGAGAGAAAAAAGAGTGTGAATGAGGAGGGCATGCTATAGAAATGACCAAGAAGCAACATGGTAGGCTAGAGACTGGGCAAGATGAGATATATATATACACACACACATACACACACATATGCATGTATATATATATATACGTATATATATGTATATGTGTGTATATATGTATGTATATATTTATTTATTTATTCAATAATCAGAACCCAGATATATTCAATAATCAGAACCCAGAGTCATAGGGATAAAAGGAGATGGAAATTAGAGAGCAGGGGGGAGTTTTTGTTTCCGACTGACAGACTGCCCTATTCTTGCTGCAGTTAGGGTAGTAGCCTCTAATGTGATTGCCTTTTTAATTTATTGATTTTAACCTGCTTTGGACTGAGAAGTCAGTTTGCCAACTTATTAGAAGTATATATAAAATGAAAATAAATTAGCTCTAAGTAAGAGGCAAGGGTGATCTATGAGAAAGTATGTGTGCTTTACATGATAGGTTTTGTTGGTATCTTAAAAATGTACTTTCTGGCTACCCCTTAACTGCTTTACTATTTTCCAAATAAATGTTGTGTTTCTCAAGTGGGTTTCCTTATAGTGAGAGCTAGCTATATTGTCAGTGATATTCTAATGCCCCAAAGGAATTATTAAAGATTGTTTGTTTAATAGAATCCCCTAGATGATATAGCCCCTGGACAAACACAACTCCTTGTGACTGAGTTTTCGGCCAATTTCTGAGTGCCACTGATTCTGAGATTTGTAGCAGATTGGATTATAAAAAAAGATGGTGATTTGAGAGTGGTTAATGATTCACGTTTTCAATCAGTTTTTTTTTTCTTCAATTCAATACATTACATATTTTCTTCAATTCATTGCTTTCTGAGCAAACCTGAGTGTATACAGATCATCTCCTTCTTTATTCCTCTAATTGTGCCCTTCCTGCCCATCCCTTGCTCAGCTCATAATAAAACAAAACGGGTATGTACCTGTGAATTTCTAATGAAGTTGCAATGGCAGGATTCCAAGGCACATCACAATCCCGGCATTACAAAGCTTATCAAATTAGGTCGATCATAATGGTGCTTCCTAAGCATATCTGACCTGATGGGAAAGTAAGCAGAGGCAGAAAGCTCTGACTGTGAAAGAGAGAGACACTTATGAGAAAGAGGGTTAATGCTGCATCTCCAAGTCAGAATCCTGCCGATCACAGAGTCAGTCCCCTCTGGGGACCGGGGGATGAAAATAACTTGGCTTTGAAATAAGTACAACCCGTTCAGGAGAGCGGAAGTCAGTTATGTGCATGGAGGATAAAGAAATCGGTCCCTGCTGTGTAAAATTGCGTGTTATTGAATGGATTAAATTGTCATTCAGAAAAGGTGATTTTAAGAAATAAAGCTAGTGAAGAAAGAGTAGGAATTCGGGAAAGAAAATGTATTCAAGGGTTGGCAATAGTATTGCAGCCAGGAGAAGAGGTATTGTTTTTAATAATGGCTTCTATTTGCATAGGCTTTACAGATTACCAAGCATTTTTACAGGTGTGGTCTTTTGGGGGCTTCATAAAAATCCCATGAGGTAGATAGGGCAGGTATTATTATATTCATTTTATAGGAAAGAGACTCAGAATGGAAGTGAGTTGCATTCATCCAACATACTTATTAAACACCCATTTTGTGTGCTATACTATTAGACTCTGAGAAAGATAAAGATTTATGAGAAATCAATGAGAAATAGACCTGAGATAAAATAATAATAAATAATAAACCTGAGAAATAGACCCTTCTTTCAGGGAGCTTACAATCTTGTAGAGTGTAACATAACAATCTAGTTATACTCTAAAGTTACAATACATAATATAATATGATAGTAAATACATTAGAAAAAGGTGCAGTATACATGTATTAAATCCAGCTCATTTTAACAAACATTTATCAGGCATGTATAAGGCACTATGTTAGGGATTTGAAATACAAAGATTTAAAAAAAGGAAATTATCCCTGACCTCAAGGAGCACACAGTCTACTGGGGCAAAGAGAAAAATACAATGCATATGTGCCCATCGAAAGGCAAAGAATGGGCATAAAGTAGTACACATAATTTCAAGAAGGAGAGGGCGGTATTATCTGGGAAGATTAACAAAGGTCTTGTATAGAAGGCACCAGAGCTCACTTTGAAGGAAGTGAGTGATTCTAAGAGGGAGAGATGAGAAAAATATATTCCAAAAATGAGGGTCCAATTATCTAAAGGCTTAAAACTTAGAGGGGAAGACTCATTTTCTCGAAGCACAGACCACAGGAAAATTGTTGAGAATTTGAGGAGAGAGCAAAAGTTTTGGACAGCCACAGCCATCAACCTCCTCGTTTTTATTGGTCAGAAATCTGAAGGTCAGACAGAATTATAGATTAGACATAATATAGATATGTTTGTGCATATTTGTATGTATATATGTGTATGTACTTATATACATATATGTTCATGTATGCTCTGAGTTTTCCTTCTACTTTCTTTGCCTGTTACTAATCTACTTCAAATAACTAGGCTTTCCATGCTCTTTTCTGATCAAAATCTGATTTTCTGAGACATAACCTGATTTCAGTCATTTATATTTATTTGTTTGTTTACCTAATTTTCTTATTAATTTGGATGGATTATAGATTAGATATAGATATGTGTATATGTGCATATTTGTATATATATGCATGTACTGTATACATATGTATATGTTTATGTCTATGTACATAGATACATGCATGTTCACAGAGCATTGATGGATTTCTGAAGATCTTGGAACTTAAATTGGAAAAAAGAAACCTTACATCTTTATTTTCACTAATCTTTAACTGAAATTTAGCATTTCCTTCAATTATTTATAAAATATTTTTCTGAAGTGTTCATAGCTTTCTTCATTAGAGAGCCAAAAGTGTCTACCATTCAAAAAAGGTTAAGAATTCTACCTTAATGTGAATTTATGCCACAAGATTACCTCTTCCTCGAATATTTACATGAGTCTTAGATTTGAAGGGGACCTCAAGGATCAGATAGTCTAATTCTTGTCTTCTCTATGACATCCCCAATGTGGTAACAATAAATTTTAACTTGGGAGACCTCCAGGGCAGGAAACTTGCCATTTTTACTATACCACCCTCTCCAAGGCTACTCATTCTCCTTTTGTTTAACTTTTGTTGTTATTTATACTGAGCCAAAACCTACCTTATAAACATCTTTCAAGTAATGCCTTTTGCTCTACTTTCTTAAGTCAAACAGAATGTCTAATCCTCCAATTTCACACTAAAGACCTTCAAATATTGAAAAACAGCTATCATGTCCCTGCCAAATCTTCTCTTTTTTTGGCCAAATATCCCCAATTCCTTTAACTGTTCTGCCATTGATACATCAAATCTTATTTTTACTCTGTAGTTAAATAAGAAAAATAAAATCTTTGCATCAAATTTGTCAAATGAGGGTTTTGTATCCAAGATTTATAGACAATAAACAAATAAGCATATAAATGATATTATGTTTATATAGACATATAAAGATATATAGCCAAAAGTAATTCCTTTATTAATGTTTTATTAAAATAAATCATCAAAGGATATGAACATAACCACTGACAATCATATGAACAAATACTCCAAATTATAAATAAAAAAGAGAAATATGAATTAAAATAACCGTGAAGTTTCGGCTCATACCCAACAAATTAGTGAAGATAATGAGATGGGAGTAGTCAATATTGGAGGCTTTATGGGAAAATAGGCATATTAGTATATTGTTGATAGAGATATGAAGTAGGACAACCATTTTGGAAAGTAATTTGAAGTTATTTTTACATAATAGCTAAAATGTTCATCTTCCTTGATTCCTTGATTCTATTCCTAGACATATACCCCAAAGAGTATATGCCTAGTAATTGATTAGAAACGTTATGAGAGAGAGACAGACAGAGAGAGAGAGAGAGAGAGAGACAGAGAGAGACAGAGAGAGACAGAGAGAGACAGAGAGAGAGAGAGAGAGAGAGAGAGAGAGAGAGAGAGAGAGAGAGAGAGAGAGAGAGAGAGATTTGCTTTTCAGTCATGTTCAATTCTTTGTGACTCCATTTGAGGTTTCCTTTATAAAGATTCTAGAGTGGTTTACCATTTCCTTTTTCCAGTTCATTTTTTACAAATGAGGAAACTGAGTTATTTGCCCAGGTCACACACTGTGCTGCTTAGGAATGGAAGGTTAATTCCATACTGGGATTTCAGGGCATATGGGAAAGTTTTTACTCTCCACTCCCATCTTTTATCTTCTCCCTAATTATAATGAAAATCCCTAGAATAGGAGACAAAATTATTCATTTTTCCATTAGAAATACAAGCCCTTATGCTTGGCCCTCTACCAAAATCTGTTCACTGGGGACAGAATTTGAGTTGATAATTTTTACTTTAGTGTGAGAATTTATGTTGTTATTTAGTCACTTTTCAGTCACATCTGACTCTTTGTGACCCCATTTGGGTTGTTCTTGGCAGAAATACTGTAATGCTTTTCTATTTCCTTCTCTAGCTCATTTTATAGAAGAGGAACCTAAAGCAAACAGGATGAAGTGACTTGCTCAGGGTCACACAGCTAGTTAAGGGTGTCTGAGGCCAGATTTGAATTCAAGAAGATGAGTCTTCCTTGATTCTATGCCTGGAGTGATACAAACTATGGTGTCACTTATACAACTGTGTAAAATATTCCAAAAATAATTTGTTTTCATAGAAGTTTTACAGACTATCTAGTTCAAATCCCCTCTAGATGATTTCTTGGAATTAGCCTCTTGAAGGACTACAGGAATGAGGAATTTACTCACTAACTAAACAATACAGTTCTTTCAGGGGTGATCAGTTTTCTTTAAGAAAAATAAGGTTTTTCAACATCTTTTGATTTCACATCATCTAAAATTTCCCCATGTCTCTCTGTCTCACTCCCAGAGAGCCATCTCATATAAAAAAGAAAAAAAGAAAGAAGAAAAATCAGAAAATTGTTTGATATATTAAAAAAAAAAACAACCTGAAATAGTGTTTCAAACATGTGGACCTCACACCCCTGCAAAGGTATGGGAGGAGCTTTCTCCTCTTATCTTGTCTTTAGGTCATGCTTGTTCTTTGTAATTTTTCAATATTCAGTTTCAATTGCTTTGTAGTTGTTCTTTCCATTTACATTGTTGTAATCATCATATATATTGGATTTATTTATATTTTTGACTCGGCTTATTTTGCTCAGGAGCAGTGCTTTTCCTGTATTCTTGTAATCAGTATTTCTCTTTTCTTACAATTCAGTAATATTCCATAACATTCATGTTATGAATTTATTTATCCATAATTTGTTTATCCACTCTTCAACTGATAGACATCTACTTTGTTTTCAATTCTTGTGTGTGTGTGTGTGTGTGTGTGTGTGTGTGTGTGTATGTGTATACCCTGAAGTTTTTCCTGAGTTCATATTTGACCTCAGATACAAGTTATGGGGCAAGTCACTTAACCTGCTTATCTCAGTTCCTCATCTGTAAAATAAATTGTATAAGGAAATGACAAAAAGCACTCCTGTGTCTTTGTCTAAAAAACCCCAAATGGAATCATGAAGAGTCAGACGTGACCAAAAAATGACTAAAAAACAACATAAATTCTCACACTAAGGTAAAAATTACTAATCCAAATTCTGTCCCCAGTGAACAGATTTTGGTAGAGGGCCAAGCATAAGAGCTTGGATTTCTAATGGAAAAAATGAAGAGTTTTGTCTCCACTCTAGGAGTGAGGGAGAAGAAAAAAGGGGGAAAGGGAAGCCTTCCTGTATCCCCTGAAATTCCAGTATAGAATCAACCTACTATGCTTAAGTAGCATGTATCTTTCTTCAGATACTAGCTATGTTGCCCTAAATCACTTAATTTCTTTTGGGTTCAGTTTCCTTATCTGAAAAGAGGCATAATATAATATTACATGCACCTCCTAGTATCATTGTGAAAGAAAATAGAGATAAAGTATTTTGCAACCCCTCAAGCACTATATAAATGTCAGCTATTATTGTAGATTGGGGTGGGACCATAGTGGCAATCTAATCATAGAAGCAGTTTTCTCATTTTACAGATGTGGAAATTGAGGTGTATATTGGTTAAGCAAATTACCCAAAGTCACATCTTCGACATACTCCCTTCTTAAGTTATAAAGGGAATATTTGGACCTTGGTCCTCTGGGTCCAAAAGCAGCACAATTTCCCTTGCACCATCCTGCTTCTGCTATGCTGATGGCCGCCTTTTCTCAGAGCCATAGTTGGATATGAAGTGCATTCAAGCAGTTCTTAGAGGGCATGCAAATAAAACCTTCACTGAGGTAAACAGTTGTTCAATTTTACAGCCTATTTACACTTAACTTTTATGTGCTGTTATGATATATAGCATTTATGGGTTTGGAAGTCCTCGAATGCTATTATGTATGTCATCTTTTAAGTGACTGGTTGATAAATGTTCTTATACTCACTGGCTTTCATGGCCCATGAAAGTCTTTAAACTAGAGAGGTGTCCCTAACTACCCATTAGTGATCATGGTAATTCTTCTAAACATGATGTTAGCCAGTTATCCATCAGGCTTAATTGCACTTTGCATGAGGTTGATAGTGCATTTAAAAGAAAGTCATATGCAATACTGAATGAGTCCGACTAAAGCTGTCAAATCAAAATGACTTTTACACCAGTTGGTCTGTCATGCCCTAAGAAAGTAGGATGTTTACTATTATCCCATTAAGTAAGTCAAAACAACTGGGCTAGGAGACCAAGAAGGTAATAAGTGTAGTAGGCTGCCTTAAGGATGAACCAAGTTCCCTCCCACTCTGTCTAAGCCTGAAGCATGAAAATAATAGAAGCAGAACATCTAGGAGATAGGTAGATAGATAGAAAGACAGACAGACAGACAGACAGAAAGAAAGAAAGAAAGAAAGAAAGAAAGAAAGAAAGAAAGAAAGAAAGAAAGAAAGAAAGAAAGAAAGAAAGAAAGAAAGAAAGAAAGAAAGAAAGAAAGAGAAAGAAAGAAAGAAAGAAAGAAAGAAAGAAAGAAAAAGAAAGAAAGAAAGAAAGAAAGAAAGAAAGAAAGAAAGAAAGAAAGAAAGAAAGAAAGAAAGAAAGAAAGAAAGAAAGAAAGAAAGAAAGAAGCAATAGAAAAATATTTAAATAGACAGGAAGATAGATAAATAGATATTTAGATAGATAGATAGATAGATAATTTATGGTTTTCCAGATCGGCAAAGCAATAAACAAAAGGGAGCTATTATTTCTGTGTTTTTTACAAGTGTTCTAATGTGCCATAAAAAGTCTTCCTCCATTGAATCAGAGGTTGAGCTCAATGACCTCTAATGTCCTTTCTAAGAATCTATGAATTCTATAATTACTTAAGATATATACATACATATTTATATATCTATAGATATGTACACATGTACATGTATGTATATACATCTGTATGTAAAGCAAAATGTTGGCTATATATATAATATATCTTCCAAATCAAAACATCTACTATATTTATACACATATATGTATATGTACATAGATCTCCAAGGCAAAAAATGTTATATATATATATATATATATATATATATATATATATATATATATATATATATATATATGTATGTATGTATCACCTCCCTGATATATGGTCCTCTTTGAGAACAAAGGATAGACAACTATACTAGGCACTAGGAGAATTACAAAGGTCCCTGCTCTCATGAGTCTACAGATGAGGATTGAGAAAGGAATGATCACTAGTCACCAGAGAAAGCAGGAAAGACTGCCTAAGAAAAACAATATGAAGAGGAGGCTTTCAAAGATGGCTAGGAATATAATAGATGGAGATAGATAGGCATAGGGAACAATAAGCAAAGGCAGGAAGGCACCATCTACTTAATAACTATCTGCAAAGAATAGAGCACTAGGCCTGGAGTCAGGAGGCCCTGAGTTCGAATTTAACCAGATATTTACCAACTATGTGATCCTAAGCAAGTCAGTTAGCCCTACTTGCCTCAGTTTCTCTATCTATAAATTGAACTAGAAAAGGAAATGACAAAGCATTGGCAGCTAGTTGTTGCAATGGATAAAGCACCAGTCCTGAAGTCAGGAGGACCTGAGTTCAAATCTAGTCTCAACACTTAACATTTGCTAGCCATGTGACCCTGGACAAGTCACTGAACCCCAATTGCCTCAGCAAAAAAAATAATAATAATAAACCAAACAAACTACCAAATAGATTAATGAAGAGTCAGACACTACTGAAAAAACTGAATAACAAAAATCCATCTACAATTTTCTAGAAAATAGACCTACTCCTTACATGCGTCCACAAAAGTTCCCATCCACTGCTAAAGACATAACCTTCACCTTACAAGGAACAACTGCTACAATTAGCATATGCTAGGCTTCTTAGGTTTTAGCGTGCATGATTCTTAGAACTTCTAGCAAGAGCCCCCTGGAACCACATCATAGTAAAAGTGTGTAACATTAAATTCAATAAATGCTTATTTCTTGAGCATCTGTTTTTTTCAAACTGGCAAAGCAAGAAACATGTTTTTTTCCAAGTGTTCTAATGTGCCATAAAAGGTTTTCCTGAATTGAATGAGAGGTTGAGCTCAATGACCTCTAATGTCCTTTCTAAGAGCCTATGAATTCTGTAATTGCTCAAGTCCTCAAATGCAGCTGTTAATATTTCTGAGATGGTGTCAGCTAATTCCTTAAGTCCTTCAGGGGAATCAGACCCTCTGGATTTAAAATCTAGAGGGATGAAGGAATCTCCAAACTGGTAAATCTTTTTAAAAATAGATTTGATTGATGTCTTCTTTTTACATTGCCTAGATTTCTCCCTTCATCCCTCCTCTCCTTCCTTTCAGATGGGCATTTCTTAAAACAAAGACTTTTTTAATGAAAGGAAAAGCAACATAATGAAAACATACAAAGAATGATATACAAAAATTAATACCTGTAAACCTCATCCTTTGTAAAGGAATAGGGAAAGGTATCTTCTCATATTTCTTATTTGGAACATTTTTTGCAACATTTGTATATATATATATATATATATGTATGTGTGTGCATATATTAAAATATGACATATTGCTACATATTATATTCATACATAATACATATGTATTGCACATTCATGCACATACATGCTGATATACATGTAGGCATATATACATGTGTGTATGTATGTGTAAATTTTAATTTACTTATGGTCTCCCAAGTTGTAGCATAGTGAATATGGAGGAAAAAAGACTCCACACTAAAAGGTACCTTTGCAAAAAAGAATTATAAAGTGAAGTTGTGCACTATAACTACAATGACCATCCATGGCCCCATAAAAGAAATGAAGAAATCTACTTCCCAACTTTCAATTAAGAAGAGGGAAACTGTGGAAGTGAAATGTTGTATACATTGTCAGGCTCAGTGAAAGGATGGTTTATATTTGTTTGGGCTGGGATTTTTTTTTACAAGAACAGGACCACTAATAGAAGGATAGATCAAGAGGGGCCAATGATATAAACATGAAAGCCATCAATATAACCTTTTAAAAAATAAAATCATACAAGAAAGGAGCAGTTTTGCCTTTGGAGTTGAAGCTAGAGAATGACTGGGATGCTGTAGCCTATGTTAGATGTGTCCTTTGCTTTCTGACTTTGCCATGATTTTGTTCATCTAATTAAACTGGTTTTTTAATCATAACCTTGAAGTCTGAATGGGTATTAGCAGACAGGTCTCGAAGACAGGTCTCCCAGACAGGGAACAACCACTAGGATAGGTATGAGACCAGCCAATAAGGGATAACAGATGATTGACAAAAATCCCTGTGAACAGAGTCCAAGAAGTAATTGGAGACGTACTAAGGAATGGACTCCCAACCTTCATTTTACACCACTTTTATCTACTTCCTATTTCAGGAAAAATAGAAGCCGACAGTCCTGACTATGGATAGAACGAGCCTGTGGCTCTTCATTGTCATACCTTGAATGCATACCCCACCTCAGACTCTGGTAGATGCTAAGTTGCTTAATGAACTGATTCCTTATTTCTTTCTATATCCCTAAATCTAATACAAAAACTTACACAGAGCAGATGTTTAATAAATGTTTGTTGAATTTAATTGTGAACTAAGGGCTAGAAAGATGAAGTGACTCACTCTATAGGGAAGTTAGTAACAGACCTGGAAATTATTACTTCTGGTTTCTAACTCCCTGTACTATTTATTCCAAATATCATCACACCTACCACACACATACACACACATACACACACACCCTACACCAATTGCTCGGAAATGTCTGTCAACAGAGTAAGAGAAGGAGCAATAGGTGTTATTGACACCTAAAATGCAAGGATAAAAAAAAAGATGAAAATATGTAATTATCACATCCACAATGAGAACAGTTTATTTGAAGGAAATAATGAGATTAGTAATATTGAAAAGGCAGTTCCACTGGAAGTCAAAAATATCTGAAATGGAACTGTGCCCTTGTCAATTTGAATGTGTCCTTCAATGATGGCAATTGCATCATATTCATGACCAACTCTCCTATGTTACTCTTGCCTGTTTTATCCCACTAGGTTTTTACCCAACAGGCTAGAGACCTTTTCTCCTTTCTCCTAGTATCAGGAGGACATTCAGACTGTTCACTTGTCATCCCTCATCCTCATTATATAGCCACCCCATTTTTTCCACATAACTTCCTATTGACATTTTTTACTCTTATCCTTTTTACTTCTTATCCTTTTTATCCTTTTTGTGCCTCATTGAATATATATGGGGGACTGTTCATAATCAAAATGCACCTATCTATTGCTCTCAATTTAAATTCTTCCAAATTGTTGTGCTATATGTCTTGTGATCTTGCAACACCAGTGGAATATTGTAATTAAAAATATGAATCTTTGTTTTTAGAAGAATATTGGGATCACTAAAGAAGGCTTGCAGTCTCCAGAAGGAACCCCAGTTTATTCTCTTTCTATTTAATTTTGGGGCCCAATTTATTGTTACTCTCTGAGATATATCTGGTATGGATATGAATATAGATATCCACATGTCTATAGATATAGACATTCATCCACAGCCCTAGAAATCCATAGATCTAAAGAAATCCGTCTATGTGTGTAGAGAGAGACCGAAGGAAAGAGACAGATAAGCTCTAGAGAAGGTTTATCCAATTGTAAGTGATAATTTGGACAGTAAAGATTCTTCATCCATTTGCTCTTTCCTGTGTGGATGTAAGGACAAAGGAGAGAGTTCTCATTCATGTCTTATTTCGCTCAATGATGAGTGAGCACCTCTGAGCTAGAGAAGACTCTGTTTTTTTTCCAGAAGCTGATAAATAAACAGGAATGAGATGTGGCTACCCCACTGACAACTTCAAAATAAATATATCAGATGCACTTGACTAAGCCCTATTTCCTCAATAGGATCACAGCTCTTCAATTACCATTATTATCTTTATAGTTGTTACATTCAAACTAGAAAACAAATCCCCAAAATGAACTAAGTCATTATCTAGGTGATATGAAAAGGATGGCTAGAAGACAAAATCAGTAAATTGGCCCAATCTCAGGATTCAGTGATGATCCAACAGTGTCACAGAAAATAAAAAAGTTCAGAATCCCACTACAGCAAGAATAGGAAGCAGTAAACAAACCTCTGATCCTTTTACATCCCCTTCTCATGCTCTCTCCATGCTTCAAGTGATTCTCTAAGATTCTAATTGACAAAGGAGTGGCTCATCTATAAAATAGAGTTTTCACAAGACAAAGTTTTCTATTGTTGCTGTTCAATCTTATCCAATCCTTTGTGATCCCATTTTGAGTCTTCTTGGCGAAGATACTGGAATGGCTTGTTTTTTCCTTCTCCAGTTCATTTTACAGATGAGGAAACTGAGGCAACAATTAAGTGACTTGCCCAAAATCACATAGCTAATAAGTATCTGAGACTGGATTTTAATTCAGGTTTTCCTGATTCCAGGCCCAGCACTTTAATTACTAAACTGCCTAGCTACCTCTTCTTTAAAATAGACTTGAATAAATGTCACTGATGAATTGGAAGTTTTATCATTTCCATTTAGAGGATAAAACTTCTTTCCTTTGGGTAGATACTAAAAATTAAGGCAGGAAATGAGCCAGGAAAAATTTTAGGACTTCCATTTTTTTTTGTCCCAACTGTGATTTTTTTCTAGAGCAGAAAACTTTGTAACGTGAAAACTCCTACAGCTACCATAAATGAGCTGCTCCATTGTCAATTAGAGTCTTCCAGAATAACCTGAAACATTGAGAGTTTAAATGACTTGCCCAGAACCACCCAGACCAGTAAACAGAAACAGACTGGGACTGCACCTTAATGTAAAAATCACATATTAACATTACCTGTGTTCTATTGCATTTTTCTCTATTTTGTTAAGTATTTCCCAGTTACAAATTCATCTGGCTCAGGAGGGTTGTAGGCTTAGTGTTTGTCACCTGTCTCCTAATAATAGGTGTCAGAATCAGAATTCATACAGGTGTTTCAGACTCCCACCCAACTTTTTGTCAGGTCACCCAGCATGTCCCCCAAGTCAGGCTGCCTCTCTAGAATGTGTGTAGGATATGGAAATTTCTACTTCTCTATTAGCAACTACACATGGAATGTGTCCTTTTTATATGTTCTTACACACAGTAAGAATTTAATGAATACTTTTTGACAAATTAACTCTTTCTAAAAGCATTTTGCAAGGAAGAAATTGGCCGATAAACATTTATTGAGCAACTATGATGTGCTAATAAAAATAAAAAATAATAAATAGTAATAATAAAAACAATAATAATTAAATAGAAGAATAAATAAAATAAAATAAATAAGAATAAAAAAGAAAGGAAAAAGACATTCCCTGATCTCAAAAAGTTCACAGTCTAATAGAAGGATATCTATTTTAAATTCCACAAAGAGCTAGAAACAAAGTTTCTTTAAAATTGCTGATGGGGTGTAAGTGACACCATTTACTTAAATCAAGATCACCCAAGTTAGCAGAGGTTGCCTGGGACTGGATTTAGCCACTTTGAGAAATAGCATATAGCTCCTAATGTTATCATCCCCATTTTACAAAATGGTAAAATAATATTATCCAAATCATAGGGCAGGCCTGGCATTCAAGCCCAAGTCCCCTGACTCAGCACTCCAAAGGAGAATTTTAAAGGAAAAGGAAGAAATCAACATGTGCAAAAGAGGAGGGAAGGCAGTTCAGACCACAAGAACAGCACAGATAAATGTGTGGAGGCAAGAATTCAGGGCTTCAGTGGGCAGAGAAGAAGTCCAGAAAAAGGGGGCAGAGAGAAAGCCATTTGCCTAGATGCGGAATGGAATTTATGAAGAGGAATTGTACTCCCCAATTCTTCACCCTTGGCTAGCTCAATTCCTTACTTAAAGGAGATGAAAAAGGATGGACTAACTAAAGGATTTAATAATGATGAGATATTTGAGGTGACTTCCAAGTTGAATGAGGATCATATTTGAATAGTCTGAGAAAACTTTATCATGTCTCATGGGTCCTCTATCAAATGAGTTGAGTAAAGGATCATTTGAAAAGTTAAGGCAAGAGAAATTTTCTAGCCCATCCCTGGAGGGGGAGTGTGTCAGGGAATAAAAGGAGAGGACTTGATTTTGGTCTATGGCAGGTTTCATCTTCCTACCCCACTTTGGATTTCAAGAATCCAAAGAATTTTGGATTATGTCTCAGTGTCTTCTCTGCATCCCTGGATCACTTAATTTCAGGATCTACATCAAGTTCTCCAAGGACAAATGGATTTGCCATGCTCCTTTCATGAACATCATAGTAGTCAATGGGAAGAGAAATCTTCCAGAAGCCAAACCTTTGCCACATGTCTCTTAGCTGGATCCCACTTTCTCCTAGATCCTGTATATACTGTGGGAGAACATGTCAGATATTGAGAAAGATGTTTTATGCAAACTGCCATTACTATATCACTTTACTAAATATCCATTGCTATAAGCTACTTAAAACTAGTCAATTAAATGAATAAAAAATATCAATAATCTTGAGAGGAAACACTGGTGGGGACTCAAAGTCAATAGCATTAGCTTAACAGCCCCAACTCTTCAGGTGTTCCCACTAAAACCCTGGGGAGCAGATAAAGCCCAGCTTCTTGTCAAAAAGAGTAGAAGATGGGATAAAGATCCCCAGAGCTCACTTGGGGTAAACAAGGAAATTTTGCCTTCTTCAGCAATCTGAAAGATTAGATTGATCCAGAGACATGTTTGGGGTTAAATGATACCTTATCTAAAGGCATTCAGGTGAAAAACTGTTTCTTGTTAGCCTTATATTGACTTACTTGCTAATACTTAATGGTCAGGAGGAAGAGGAGGACAAGGAGGAGCACAAAGAGGAGGAGGATCACAAGGAGGAGGAAGAAGAGGAGAAGGAGGAAAAAGAGGAGGAAGAAGAGGAGGAGGAGAAGGAAGAGGAGGAGGAAAAGGAGGAAGAGGAAGAGGAAGACGAGAACTATAAGGACTACAAAGACGAGGAAGATAAGGAGGAGAATTTTATAAAACAAAATTGATACTTTCACATCAGAGTTGTGGCCAGATGGTCCAGAGATAGAAGAGATCTTAAAATACCTTCAGTCTCCTTTCCTTAGTTTATGATTATGGAAAGTCACATTGCAGATAAGTCTTAGAGCTCAGATTAGAACGAGGGTCATCATTCTTTTTCTTCCATTTAATATAGAATGGCATTTCCCATTACACATATAGAAAAGCTCTATAGCACTATATAGGAAAGTACTTCCCACAAACTGCCAGAGTTTGGGATTATTCTCACATGCTGCTTTGGGACAGAACTTTGAGGACAAAATCAGTAAGGGGGTTCTCAACATGATCCTAAAGCAATTAACAACTCCCCCAGCCCACTTTAGCCTCCATGCTGCCTCCCAGATCCAGTCCCTGCTCCTGCTTCTGAGGGGGGTTCCAGTCCATCATCTCTACAGATTGGGTCCAGCTCCATGCTCTGGCAGGCTATCAGGCTCCCATGTAGTCCTAGAAACCTCCCCTTACCTTTGAGCCAACATGTCCCTTCCAGGAGCTCCGATAAGCCTCCCCGCCTCCCTCTGTAACCTGGAGCACCAAAGGCTGCCTCAGAAGGGGCTCCTGGGTGTGTCACTAATCCTTTTCTCTGCTTCCATGTCACATTTAATTACTTACTCAATACAGAATTATCCCTACCATGGTTCTAAACTAATGAGATGCTGCACGGCCTTCAATTTGGGGGATTACAGACCGGGGTGTCACACATCAAGGTCAGTTCTGATCGTTTTAAAACACAGATTAGTGTGAGCTGGTCTCCTCCTTAACCTGAAAGCCTTTATTTCTTGTTTCTGAAAGGGAAAAATTGTGGAACGGCAGAGTGAAGGATGGGATGGCCGTGGTGCTGTTTGTTTTAACTGTGTGAGAATCAATATCTAAATCCTCAGAGTCGCATTGAAACTAATTCTCTTCTCCTAATCTTCCCTATGGGCTCTTTTGACCTGGCCTTAAGGAAATGAGAAACAAAATAATGCCCTCCTGGTGGTGTTTAGGAAGGCAGTCTCCCAAAATCATTTGGTCATGGACTATTTGGGGGCTAGAAATCCATTGTTGCTACCTGTAAAAGCTAGCCTGGAGCATCTGTGGAAGAGAGAAAGGAAGGCCCTGGGACGGAGAGGGGTCTGGGTCATTTGGGAGCTAACTGGAGGAAACTGTCTATTTTTACATTAAAAAATCTGCTATATTTGTTTTAGATGTGCATGTGAAGAGAGAGAGAGAAGGGGGGAGGGAGGGAAAGGGAAGGAGAGGAAGGGAGAGAGACTGAGATAGACACAGAGAGGGAGAGATAAGAGACAGACAGATAGAAAGACAGATAGAGACAAGGGAAAAAGACAGAGACAGAGAGATAGAGATAGAGACAGAGAGAGAGAAGAGACAGACAGAGAGAGAGGGATGGAGAAAAGAAGACAGAGACAGAGAGATAGAGATAGAGACAGAGAGAGAGAAGAGACAGACAGACAGAGGGATGGAGAAAAGGAGACAGAGACAGAGAGACAGACAGAGAAAAGGAGGGAGGGGGAAAGGAGAGAGAGACAGAGACAGAGAGAGACACAGAGAGAGAGAGAGTGAGCACACAGTGCCTGGTACACAGTAAGTGCTTAATAAATCAAATAAAATAATACTTGTAAAATGCTTATTAGAGTGTTTAGAATTGAATAGGTGCTATATGAATGCTTATTCCCTTCCCTAAATACTTGGTGACTGACTGACTTATGGAGTCTGTCTTGAACAATTAAGGGGATTGAATCACTGTCATGACTGGAAATTTTTGTGCCCAGGACAAGCAGGACAAAGCATTTTGTCAACTTAGCTAAGAGGAAGGAAATCATGGCAAAGACCAGGATCCCACAAGGGCCCTGCTGCTGCCCAGGAAAGCCCAGAACATCGGGACTGGGGATAGACCAAAGTAAGCTGAAGAGGTTTGCTGTTAATTATTCTTAACTAGGTTCTAAATTCAGTTGTCTCAACGATGCATAGCATTATAACTGCTGCCAGTGCCTTCTGCCTTAGGTGCCCCCATACTAGTCTACACCCTGGACTGTATTATAGGGATCAAGCTAATAAGAATATTTATTAGGAAAGATTTCTAGTGGGACATTAGGCATAAAGATACTTGTGCTTTTATGTAAAAGATCTTGATATCAGTCAGAAGAACCAGGAATAACTCCATGACAAATTGGTAACAGAGATTATCTATAGTATTTCACAACCCAAATGAATGAATTGAATAAATAAATAAAATAGAATTTATTAAAAGTTTACTATATTAAATTAGTAGCAGAGTATATACTAAACTATGTGGTAGTGAAGTAATATTACTATATTAAATTAATAGTATAATATATAATGCTTATATATTACATATGATAGTATAGTAATATGACTATTTTTTTAAAGTTTACTATGTTCTAAGTTTACTATGGATATCTGTACAAATGTTTCTGTTACCAAGACATTATATAGTTCTCTCCAGTGATCTCTCAAGCAACTTTATTCTAAAGAAACCCCACTTATGGTCTAAGTGTACCTGATCTAAAGCTATATTATATAGCAGCAGTCACCAAAAAATTTTGGTATTGGCTAAGAAATAGACCAGTCGATCAGTGGAACAGATTAGATACAAAGGACAAAAAAGGGTACATCTATAGCAACCTAATCTTTGACAAACCCAAAGATACCAACATTAGGGATAAAAATTCATTATTTGGGAAAAACTGTTGGGAAAACTGGAAATTAGTATGGGAGAAATTAGATATGGATCCACACTTAACACCATATACCAAGATAAAATCAAAATGGGTCCATGACTTAGGCATAAAGAATGAGATAATAAATAGATTAGAGGAACAGAGGATAGTCTACCTCTCAGACCTGTGGAGGAGGAAGGAATTTATGACCAGAGGAGAACTAGAGATCATTATCGAATAGAAAATAGAAGATTTTGATTACATCAAACTAAAAAGTTTCTGTACAAACAATACTAATGCAAACAAGATTAGAAGGGAAGTAACAAATTGGGAAAATATTTTTAAAGTTAAAGATTCTGACAAAGGTCTCATTTCCAAAATATATAGAGAACTGACCCTAATTTATAAGAAATCAAACCATTCTCCAATTGATAAATGGTCAAAGGATATGAACAGACAATTCTCAGATGATGAAATTGAAACTATATGCACTCATATGAAAGAGTGTTCCAAATCACTACTGATCAGAGAAATGCAAATTAAGACAACTCTGAGATACCACTACACACCTGTCAGATTGGCTAAGATGACAGGAACAAATAATGATGAATGTTGGAGGGGATGTGGGAAAACTGGGACACTGATACATTGTTGGTGGAGTTGTTAAAGAATCCAGCAATTCTGGAGAGCAATTTGGAACTATGCCCAAAAAGTTATCAAACTGTACATACCCTTTGATCCAGCAGTGCTGCTATTGGGCTTATATCCCAAAGAAATACTGAGGAGGGGAAAGGGACCTGTATGTGCCAAAATGTTTGTGGCAGCCCTTTTTGTAGTAGCTAGAAACTGGAAGATGAATGGATGTCCATCAGTTGGAGAATGGTTGGGTAAATTGTGGTATATGAAGGTTATGGAATATTATTGCTCTATAAGAAATGACCAGCAGGAGGAATATAGAGAGGCTTGGAGAGACTTACATCAACTGAGGCTGAGTGAAATGAGCAGAACCAGAAGATCACTGTACACTTCAACAACAATACTGTATGAGGATGTATTCTGATGGAAGTGGAAATCTTCAACATAAAGAAGATCCAACTCACTTCCAGCTGATCAATGATGGACAGAAACAACTACACCCAGAGAAGGAACACTGGGAAGTGAATGTAAACTGTTAGCACTACTGTCTATCTATCCAGGTTATTTATACCTTCGGAATCTAATACTTAATGTGGAACAAGAAGATGGTATTTACACACATATATTGTATCTAGGTTATACTGTAACATATGTAAAATGTATGGGATTGCCTGTCATCAAGGGGAGGGATTAGAGGGAGGGAGGGGATAATTTGGAAAAATGAATACAAGGGATAATATTATTTAAAAAAATTACTCATGCATATATACTGTGAAAAAAATTATAAATAAAAAATAAAAAAGAAACCTCACTTATTTATGATAGCAATGCTTTTGTGGTAACCAAAAAACTTGAAACAAAATGAGTACCCATTGGATCAGGAATGGCCTAACAAATTGTAATATAGGAATACAATGCAATATTATTGGAGTGCAAGAAATAAAAATAATGTAAAGAATTCAGAGATAATCAGGTAAATTGTATAAATTATAGCATAGGATAATGGGGAAAGTATTACCTCTGGGGTCGGAGTCAGTTCATCCAAGTTCAAATCTCAGCTTCATCTTTCTATGCACCTTGGGACAAATCACCCATTCTTTTAAGACCTCATTTTTGTCATCTATAAAATCAGGATGTAAAACTAGACATCTTTAGAAGAGATTCCTTTCTGCTCTAAATCTATAATCTGATTGAAACTGCAATAAAGTGATTTTTTAAAAAAGCTAATAGAGCTAAACTATATCCAGTAATAATATAAATCAAAACAGTTCTAAAAAGCAGTTGAACACAGATTCATTGCAAAGATCTATTGGTATAATTCAATACTATCAAAAATTTTAAAAATAATTCATTCCATTGTTTCATAAGCCATTTATAAAAGCAGAAAAGAAGGAGTTCTATCAAATTCCTTCTATGATACCTGTCCAGGAAGAGACAAATCAGAAATAGAAAACTGTAGACCAGTATTCTTAATGAATATTAACGCAAAAATTTTGAATAAAATATTAACAGAGAGACTTTGACAATTCCTCCAAAAGATTGGATATTATAACCAGGTAGTATTTTTGTAAGGAGTACAAGATTTGTTCAACTTTAGGAAAATAACAATATGATAGACTGTGTTAGTAACAAAGCCAATCTAAATAGCATAATTATGTCAATACATACAGAAAAAAAAGTCTTTTTAAAAGATATAATACTTATTCCTATTTTTAAAAAGTCACAGAAATAAAGGATCTTTCCTCAATATGGTAAGTAGTATCTAATTAAAATAATCGGCATTATATATATAATAGAAATAAGCTGAAGTCCTTTCCAATAAGATCAGAGGTAAACCAAGAATGTCCATCACCACTACTTTTATTTAATATAGTGCTAGACTTGCTAGATATATTGAGAAGAAAAAATAAAACAAAAGAATAATCATATACATAGAGGAAAAATATTATGTGATGATCAACATGAAGAAACCTAGAGTCCAATGAAAATTAATTGAAACAATAAATTCAGCAAAGTAATAGGATATAAAATAAAATCATTAGGCTTTCTATATATTGCCAATAAAACCCAACAGGAAATAGAAATTCCATTCAAAATAATTACCAAACGTGTAGACTATTTAGGAGTCCAACTACTAATCCACACATAGAGCTATAAAACAATCTTTAGAAAAATTAAGATCTAACTTATTTAGTGCTATACCAATCAAACTCCCAAGAAACTATTTTACTGACCTAGAAATAATAACAACAAAATTCATCTGGACGAACAAAAGGTCAAGAATTTCAATGGAATTAATGGGGAAAAAAAACAAATGAAGGTGGCCTAGCTGTACCAGATTTAAAACTATATTATAAAGCAGTGGGCACCAAAACCATTTTGTATTGGCTAAGAAATAGAGAGGTTGATCGGTGGAATAGGTTAGGTTCACAGAACAAAATAGTCAATGATTATAGCAATCTAATGTTTGACAAGCCCAAAGACTCCACCTTTTGGGAAGAATTCACTATTTGACTAAAACTTCTGGGTAAATTGGAAACTGGTATGGCAAAAACTAGGCATTGACCCACAAGTAACACTGTATACCAAGATAAGTTTGAAATGGGATCATAATCTAGACATAAAGAATGATTTTATAAACAAATTAGAAGAATATAGGGTAGTTGACCTTTCAGATTTGTAGAGGAGGAAGGAATTTGTGACCAGAGAACTAGAGATCATTATTGATCACAAAATAGATACTTTTGATTATATTAAGTTATAAAGGTTTTATACAAATAAAACTAATACAGACAAGAATAGAAGGGAAGCAATAAACTGGGAAAACATTTTTTTACATTCAAGGATTCTGATAAAAGCTTCACTTATAAAATATATAAAGAATTGACTCCATTTTATAGGAATTCAAGCCATTCTCCAATTGATAAATGGTCAAAGGATATGAACAGCAATTTTCAGATGATGAAATTGAAACTATTTCTAGACATATGGAAAGGTGCTCCAAATCACTATTGATCAGAGAAATGCAAATTTGAGATACCCCTACACACCTGTCAGATTGGCTAAGATGACAGGAAAAGATAATGATGAATGTTGGAGGGGATGTGGGAAAATTGAGACACTGATACATTGCTGGTGGAACTGTGAACAAATCCAACTCAAAAAGTTATTAAACTGTGCATACCCTTTGATACAGCAGTGTTACTACTGGGCTTATATGCCAAAGAGATATTAAAGAAGGAAAATGGACCCACTCATATGTGCAAAAATGTTTTTTTTTTTCTTTTTTTTTTTTTTTATTTATTTTTATTTTATTTTATAATTATAACATTTTTTGACAGTACATATGCATGGGTAATTTTTTACAACATTATCCCTTGCACTTACTTCTATTCAGATTTTTTCCCTTCCTCCCCCAAACCCCTCCCCCAGATGGCAAGCAGTCTTATATATGTTAAATATATTACAGTATAATTTAGATACAATATATGTGTGTAGAACCGAATTTTTTGTTGCACAGGAAGAATTGGATTCAGAAGGTAAAAATAACAGTTTACATTCATTTCCCATTGTTCCTTTTCTGGATGTAGCTGGTTCTTTCCATCCTTAATCAATTGGAATTGGATTAGCTCTTCTCTATGTTGAAGAAATCCACTTCCATCAGCATACATCCTCGTACAGTATCATTGTTGAAGTGTATAATGATCTTCTGGTTCTGCTCGTTTCACTCAGCATCAGTTGATGTAAGTCTCTCCAAGCCTCTCTATATTTCTCCTGTTGGTCATTTCTTATAGAACAATAATATTCCATAACATTCATATACCATAGTTTACCCAACCATTCTCCAATTGATGGACATCCATTCATC
This sequence comes from Sminthopsis crassicaudata, assembly GCF_048593235.1. Taxonomy (NCBI): domain Eukaryota; kingdom Metazoa; phylum Chordata; class Mammalia; order Dasyuromorphia; family Dasyuridae; genus Sminthopsis; species Sminthopsis crassicaudata. The sequence goes on from NC_133620.1 coordinate 66,523,884, forward strand.
TTCCAGCTTCTAGCCACTATGAAAAGGGCTGCCACAAACATTTTGGCACATACAGGACCCTTTCCCTTCTCTAGTAGTTCCTTGGGGTATAAGCCCAGTAGTAGTATGGCTGGGTCAAAGGGTATGCACATTTTGATAACTTTTTGGGCATAATTCCAGATTGCTCTCCAGAATGGTTGGATTCTTTCACAACTCCACCAACAATGCATCAGTGTCCCAGTTTTCCCACAGCCCCTCCAACATTCATCGTTATTTGTTCCTGTCATCTTAGCCAATCTGACAGGTGTGTAATGATACCTCAGAGTTGTCTTAATTTGCATTTCTCTGATCAATAGTGATTTGGAACACTCTTTCATATGAGTGGAAATAGTTTTAATTTCATCATCTGAAAATTGTCTGTTCATATCCTTTGACCATTTATCAATTGGAGAATGGCTTGATTTCTTATAGATTAAAGTCAATTCTCTGTATATTTTGGAGATGAGGCCTTTATCAGAACCTTTAACTGTAAAAATTTTTTCCCAATTTGTTACTTCCCTTCTAATCTTGTTTGCATTAGTTTTGTTTGTGCAGAAACTTTTTAATTTGGTGTAATCAAAATGTTCTATTTTGTGATCAATAATGGTCTCTAGTTCTCCCTTGGACACAAACTCCTTCCTCCTCCACAAGTCTGAGAGGTAAACCATCCCATGTTCCTCCAATTTATTTATGATTTCGTTCTTTATGCCTAAATCTTGTACCCATTTTGATCTAATCTTAGTATGTGGTGTTAAATGTGGGTCCATGCCTAGTTTCTGCCATACTAATTTCCAGTTTTCCCAGCAGTTTTTGTCAAATAATGAATTCTTATCCCAAAATTTGGGATCTTTGGGTTTGTCAAAGATTAGATTGCTATTTTTATTCACTATCTTGTCCTGTGAACCTAACCTATGCCACTGATCAACTAGTCTATTTCTTAGCCAATACCAAATGGTTTTGGTGACTGTTGCTTTATAATATAGCTTTAAATCAGGTACACTTAGACCACCTTCCTCTGACTTTTTTTTCATTAGTTCCCTTGCAATTCTCGACCTTTTATTCTTCCATATGAATTTTGTTGTTATTTTTTCTAGGTCATTAAAATAGTTTCTTGGGAGTCTGATTGGTATAGCACTAAATAAATAGATTAGTTTGGGGAGTATTGTCATCTTTATTATATTCGCTCGGCCTATCCAAGAACATTGAATGTCTTTCCAATTATTTAAATCTGACTTTATTTTTGTGGCAAGTGTTTTGTAATTTTGCTCATATAATTCCTGACTCTCCTTTGGTAGATATATTCCCAAATATTTGATACTATCGACTGTTATTTTGAATGGAATTTCTCTTTGTATCTCTTGCTGTTGGATTGTGTTGGTAATGTATAAAAATCCTGAGGATTTATGTGGATTTATTTTGTATCCTGCGACTTTGCTAAAATTCTGAATTATTTCTAATAGCTTTTTAGCAGAGTCTTTGGGGTTCTCTAAGTATACCATCATGTCATCTGCGAAAAGTGACAATTTGATTTCTTCATTTCCTACTCTAATTCCTTGGATCTCTTTCTCGGCTCTTATTGCCAAGGCTAGAGTTTCTAGTACTATATTGAATAGTAATGGTGATAGTGGGCAACCTTGTTTCACTCCTGATCTAACAGGGAAAGGTTCTAGTTTATCACCATTACATATGATGTTTACTGAAGGTTTTAAATATATGCTCCTTATTATTTTAAGGAATAGTCCATTTATTCCTATACTCTCAAGCGTTTTTAGTAGGAATGGATGTTGGATTTTATCAAATGCCTTTTCTGCATCTATTGAGATGATCATATGGTTTTTATTAATTTGATTATTAATATGGTCAATTATACTAATAGTTTTCCTAATATTAAACCAGCCCTGCATTCCTGGTATAAATCCCACTTGGTCATAGTGTATTATCCTGGGGATGATTTTCTGAAGTCTATTTGCTAATATCTTATTTAAGATTTTAGCATCAATATTCATTAAGGAAATTGGTCTATAGTTTTCTTTCTCAGTTTTCGATCTACCTGGTTTAAGTATCAATACCATGTCTGTGTCATAGAAGGAATTTGGTAGGACTCCTTCAATCCCTATTTTTTCAAATAGTTTACATAGCATTGGAGTTAGTTGTTCTTTAAATGTTTGGTAGAATTCACCTGTAAATCCATCTGGTCCTGGGGACTTTTTCTTAGGAAGTTGGTTAATAGCTTGGTCTATTTCTTTTTCTGAGATGGGACTATTTAGACTACTTACTTCTTCCTCTGTTAATCTGGGCAAGCTATATTTTTGAAGGTATTCTTCCATTTCATTTAAGTTATCAAATTTATCGGCATAAAGTTGAGCAAAGTAGCTCCTAACTATTGTTCTAATTTCCTCTTCATTAGTGGTGAGTTCACCCTTTTCATTTTCAAGACTATCAATTTGCTTTTTCTCTTTCCTTTTTTTAATCAGGTTTACTAAGGGTTTGTCTATTTTGTTGGTTTTTTCATAAAACCAACTCTTAGTTTTATTAATTAATTCAATAGTTTTTTTACTTTCAATTTTATTAATCTCACCTTTTATTTTTTGAATTTCAAGTTTTGTGTTTGTCTGGGGGTTTTTAATTTGTTCCTTTTCTAGCAATTTTAGTTGTAAACCCAATTCGTTGGCCCTCTCTTTCTCTATTTTATGCAAGTAGGCCTGTAGAGATATAAAACTTCCCCTAATTACTGCTTTGGCTGTATCCCACACATTTTGGTATGATGTCTCATTATTGTCATTTTCTTGGGTGAAGTTATTAATTATGTCTATGATTTGCTGTTTTACCCAATCATTCTTTAGTATAAGATTATTTAGTTTCCAATTATTTTTTGGTCTATTTTCCCCTGGCTTTTTATTAAATGTTATTTTGATTGCATTATGGTCTGAAAAGGATGCATTTACTATTTCTGCCTTACTGCATTTGATTTTGAGGTTTTTATGCCCTAGTATATGATCAATTTTTGTATAGGTTCCATGAACTGCTGAGAAGAAAGTATATTCCTTTCTGTCTCCATTTAGCTTTCGCCAAAGATCTATCATATCAAACTTTTCTAGTATTCTATTTACCTCTTTGACTTCTTTCTTATTTATTTTGTGGTTTGATTTATCTAATTCTGATAGTGCAAGGTTGAGATCTCCCGCTATTATAGTTTTGCTATCTATTTCCTCTTGCAGCTCTCTTAATTTCTCTTTTAAGAATTTAGATGCTGCACCACTTGGTGCATACATGTTTAATATTGATACGGCTTCACTATTGATGCTTCCCTTTAGCAGGATATAATGCCCTTCCTTATCTCTTTTAATTAGATCAATTTTTGTTTTTGCTTGATCTGAGATGAGGATGGCTACTCCTGCTTTTTTGGTTTTGCCTGAAGCATAATAGATTCTGCTCCACCCTTTTACTTTTAGTTTGAATGTCTCATCCTGTTTCAGGTGTGTTTCCTGTAAACAACATATAGTAGGAGCAAAAATGTTTGTGGCAACTCTTTTTGTAGTGGCAAGAAACTGGAAACTGAGTGGATGCCCATCAATTGGAGAATGGTTATGGAATAATTGGAGAATAAGTTATAGAATATGAAAGTTATGGAATATTATTGTTCTATTAGAAATGACCAGCAGCATGATTTCAGAGAGACTTACATGAACTGATGCTGAGTGAAATGAGCAGAACCAGGATTATACACTTCAACAATAAGACTATATAATGATCAATTCTGATGGATGTGACTCTCTTCAACAATGAGATGATTCAAACCAGTTCTAATTGTTCAGTGATGAAGAGAATCATCTACATCCAGAGAGAGGACTTGGATAACTGAGTGTGAACTACAACATAGCATTCTCACTCTCTGTTGATGTTTGCTTGCATTTTATTGTCTTTCCCAGTTTTGTTTTCTTGATACAATTTTTCTTGTGAAGCAAGATAACTGTATAAATATGTATACATATATTTGATTTAACATATATTTTAACATATTTAACATGTATTGAACTACCTGCCATTTAAGGGAGGGGATAGAGAGAAGGAAGGGATAATTTGGAACAGAAGGCTTTGAAAGGGCCAGTGTTGAAAAATTGCCCTTGCATATGTTTTGTAAATAAAAAGCTTTAATAAAAAAAAAAGAAAAATTAAGATCTAAATAAGTAGAGGGATATTTACTGTTCACAGTTGAGGCATTCTGATATAATACAAAATAATACTGTATAAATTAACTTATTCAGTATCATGCCAATCATACTAGCAAAGCATTACTTTGAAAATCTAGATATTAACAAAATATATCTCAAAGAACAAAAGGTCAAGGTTCTCAAAAAAAATACATAATTTCTTAAAAGTGGGAGGTTGGGAAGTCTAGCAGTACCAGATCTCAAACTGTCCTACAAAGTCACCAAAACTCTTAAAAAATAGAAAAGTTGATTGGTGGAATTGTTTAGATACTGAACTTAGGGAAGCAAATAAATATAGTACTTTAGCATTAGATAAACTCAACCATCACTACTGGGTTTAAGACTCATTCAGCAAAAATTTCTAGGAAAAGATTATGAACAGGAAGTTTTCAAAGGATGAAATCCAAGCAATTAACAGTCAAATGAAGAAATACTTCAAATCATTAATAATTAGAGAAATTTAAGTCAAAACAACTATGAAGTTTCACTTCAGATGTGTCAGATTGGAAAAGACGAGTAAAAAAGAAAATGACAGTTGTTAAAGAACTGACACACTAGTGCATTATTGATGGAATTATAAATTGGTCTAGCCATTCTGCAAGGCAATTTGGAACTATGCCCCCAAAGCCAATAAATTTTACATATCTTCCGAACCAACACTACTAGATTTTACTCCAAAGGAAGTTTTTTTTTTTTTAAAGATACAAAAAATTCTTATCACAGCTCTTTTTATGCTAGCAATAATCTGGAAACAAAGGAAGGATGCATTACTGAGGAAATATGAACAAATTCTGGTATATGAATGTAATAGAATACTATTGCACCCTAAGAAATGATGAAAGAAATAATTTCAGAGAAAGCTGGTGAGACTTGTATGAATTATTACAGAGTTGAGAATACAGAACCAGGAGAAATAATTATATAACACAAAGAAAAATATCTTAGAATTCTGATCAATACCATGACCAATCAAAATTCCAAAGTACCAATAATGAAGCATGCTATATACCACCTATCAGAGGGGTAACAAAATCCAGACATATATTGAAACATACATTTTGAACATGGAAAAAAAAAAAATATATATATATATATATATATTTGTTTTATTTGATCATACTTTTTTACTGTAAAGGCCATGCGTTTTTTCAATACCTTTCTTTATTAAAAAGGAAAGGATGGGAAGGATAAAGACTTGTCTGAGAGAGAAAAACTATCAATAGTATTCCTCATCCCCCCAAAAAAGGGAAGAAAAGAAAAAATGCTATTTGTGAAGCATTTTCTAATGTACAGAAGAGATCAGAAGGAAACACGGACAAGCAAGTTCACTTTGAAAATAGCATGTTGAATTTATTATATGATTTTTAAAATAAATAAATACTTTATTAGAGAGATTTGTGGTTTTGATTTCATGTATAATGTCTTTTTTGCTTCTACTGCATACATGAAAATATTTTTATTGCTGTCCTTTAAATTTAGAATAAAAGGCTTTAAAAATAGATTAATCTTAATGTCACAAAAAAACAAGGGATGAAGCACATTTCCCTAGAAACTGATAAATGGGGAAGTGGATAGAACTCTGATTCAAGAGAGTTTGATCCAGTCTTAGACACTTCCTACCTGCAAGTCTTTAAACTTCTACCTGCCTTGATTTCTTCATCTGTGAAATAGGGGTAACAAATAGCACCTCCCTGGCCTATTGTGAGGATCAAATAAGATATTATTTGTAAAGTGCCTAGAAAAGTGTCTGGCATATAACAGGTGCTTAATAAATATTTGTTTCCTTTCTTTCTTCTCTTTCCCTCCTCTCTTTCCTCTTTTCTTCTTTCCTTTTTTCCTTCTTTCCCTCTTTTCTTTTCCCCTTTTCTTCCTTCTTATGTTCCTTTATTCCTCCCTTCCTTTTCTCTTTCTTTCATCATTTCTTTCCTTCATTTTCTTTCCTTCCTTCCCTTTTTCCTTGCTCCTTTCTTTCCTTCTGTCTTTTCTTTCTTCCCAGGGAGTCTCTGATATCCCTTTTAGCTTCAGCTTTATTATTTTATTATCCTCTCAGTAAAAAAGGTGAGGAACTACAGGGTTGGGTTGTTCCAAATACTGTCAAATGCAGTTACTTTATCAAACAGTTTTGTTTAATAGATTTTCTTTGTCATTAGAAAGGATTTCCTGGGAGCAGGGCTGGGAGAAAGAAATCAAGAAAAATCCTCAATAAAATACTTTATAACAAATTATGGAATGGTCTACTTGCTCAGGGAAAAAATGGGTAAAAGATTTTAAAATTATTATCTAGTAGATATGAAGGCTAGGAGAATATGGAAGGGGGAATATGGAAGAATTGTATCATGATACTTAAGATATGAATGTTATAAAATGGACTTTCCAAATACCTAATCATCAGTCAAGCTCAGTACAAGGAGCTTTGATTAAAAAAAAAAAAATTTTAAAGATAGTTTAGCAAGTTCAGACTTCATGGAGTAATGTTCTTTTTATAAGTATTTTCATTTCAACTCTATTTCTTATTTTTAATTTTTTTCAATTAATAAGCACTTATTTTCTCTTTTTGCTTCCTCTTCCTCACTGAGGTGGAAAAACTATTATAAAAAATGTACAACCAAATAAAACAAATCTCAAAATTAATCACATCCAAAAACATAAGTACATATGTTTGTGTATATACATATATGTCAATGAAAAGATACCATCACCTCTCTGTTAATAGGTGAGTAGAATTCTTCATCAATAGTCCTCTGGAATCAGGATTGGTCATTGAATTAATCAGAGTTCCTAAATATCTCAAAATTATTTTCTTTAGCATGTAAATTATTGTTTCAGTTCTGCTCACTTTCCTCTGCATTATTTCCTATATGTCTTCCCAGGTTTCTCTGAAACCATCTCTTCTATCTTTTCTTATGGCACAATAGAATCCCATTATGAACATCCAACTCTTCTGTGGAGATAAATGCTAGGGAACACAGTCTTATGGTCATCAATGTGTGGTGACAAGGAAGGGAGAATAAGGGGCAAAGAAGTACAGGGGGGCTTGGGATCTCATGCCAGAGGTCAGAAGATCAAGGAACAACAGGAGAAAGTAATAATAACTCATATTTATATATTTCATTTATGATTTATAAAGCAATAGAAAGATCCAAGACAACTCCAAAGAAACTGTGATGAAAAATGTTATCTACCTCCAGAGAAAGAAATAATCAAGTCTCAGTGCAGATTGAAGCATACTAATTTTTTTTCCTTACTTTCATTATTTTTCTTGGGCTTTTTGTATGTGTTTTCTTCCCCAACATGACTAATACAGAAATATATTTTTCATAATTATACATGTATAAACTTTATTAAATTGCATGCCTTCTCAATGTAGAGGGAGAAGAAAGAAAACAGCCAAGATTTGGAACTCAAAATTAAAAAAAAAAAAAACAAAGGTTAAAATTGCTTTATATGAATATGAAAAGAATATTAGAACTTAAAAAATATTTATAAAGTATTTTCTTCAAAACTACCCTGTGGCATAAGCATTGGGATTATTATTACTCCCACTTTATAGATGAGGAAATTTAAATTCATGTGACTCGCTGAATCAGAAAGCTCCCTAACTGCTGGTAAAATTCTAGAGCTTTATCCACATTCCTACTTCATTACTAGTTGATTAAACTTCTCCCTTTATTCCACTGAAAAAAGAAAGAAGTCATAACATATTCCTTTCCTTTGTGTTTAATCACTAAAAAAGCAATAATAACAATACTAATTCCAGGACAGTCAGAAACTGTCCAAGACTGAGAACAAGTTCACATGTTCTTTCTCCCAGACCAATTTTCTTTCCATTCTATTCTACTGCCCAGAGAAGCCTCAAGGCCAAAACCAAAGGTGACCTGGATCAGCTCTGAGAAGGAGCTGAGTTCTCAGAAAGTTGTCATGGTCAGCAAGGTCCATGACCCCTGGGTTTTATACCTACCTGCAACATCTCAACAATCCTCAACTTTCCCTTTTTCTCCCCTCAGAAAAACAACTTTTCTATTTTAAGAGAGATGACAGATCATTTTTCCCTTAATGATTTCCAAGTCCCAGCTCCAGATTCTGACCTAGCCTTGGGACTTGGCAATTGACACCATTTTTTCTGACCTCCTCAGAAGAGTTTATCCAACTTCCTCTCCCTAAACAATCCAGCCCCCTTTCCTGGGAGGAAGCACTCCAAAGAACCTCCTTCAGGGTCATTTGAAATTATACATCCTTATAATCAGTTTTTGTTTTCTTTCTTTAGTCATGAAGGGCAATAGAAGAAAGGTACTAGGGAGAGAAAGTGGATTGTTATTGATTTTAAAATTTTAATTTAATTTAAAAATAAAGTGATTACAATATAAATGTAAAATATGTAATATAATAATGTAAAATAAAATGAAGGATTAAGACCAGATTAGCTTCTAAGGTCCTTTTCAACTCTAAATCCATGAGAGAGTTGCCTGGATCACTGAGAAGTTAAGTAACTTACTCAATGTCACACAGCCAGAACATGGCAAGGAGTGAATTTGAATTCAGGTCTAAGCACAATCCCACACAGTCTCCCAGTAAGGAACAGCACAAAAAGCCCTCCAGATAACTTATCTTTGTTTAGATTTAATGGTGTCGTGGAGATTTGGTAAAAAGGAGGTGAGTGCTGTTCCGATTCTCTCAAGGTTCCTATCCATCTGCTAGGTCCCTGCCAAGAGTTTAGCATCTCCAGGTCTAGATGGAGGTCACCATTCTCCCCCACTGCAGCTCCTGTGGGTGTCCACCACTTCAAAGGCCCGGAAAGAGCCCTGAGCTATGGCCATGACGGGTTTATTATCACCACCCCCTTGCCAGGCAAGTCGAAGTCGAGTGATAGATGTTCACAGGGAACCCATGGGAGTTATTAATATTCATGCTCCAGTCACACTTTTGCAAGTGATAGAAGCTTGTTTCCTGTAACACATCATTAGGCGAGGAAAACAAGTGACCTCCTGGAGCTTTGGGGCATCTGAGGAGAAGCTAGCTATGATACAGAAGATAATGTGGGGAGGGGAAGGACAGAGAAAGATGAGAGACAGAGAGAGAAACAGAGAGAGATAGACAGAGAGACAGATAGACAGAAACAAAGGCAGAGACAGAGACAAGAGATAGACAGAGAGAAAAGAGGCAGAGATGAGAGAGAAAGACAGAGAGAAGGAGGAAGGGAGAAAGAAGAGAGACAGATAGAGACAAGAGAGACAGAGAGAGACAGAGAAGGAGAGAGATGACAGAGAGGGAGATAGAGAGGCAGAGATAAGAGACAGATACAGAGACAGAACACAGAGACAAGAGAGAAAGAGACAAAGAAAGAGAGAAAGAGAGAGAGAGAGAGAGAGAGAGAGAGAGAGAGAGAGAGAGAAACAGAGACAGAGAGAGAGAGAAACAGAGACAGAGAGAGAGAGACAGAAAGAAACAGAGAGACAAAAAGGAAGAGAGAGAACCCGAGACTGAGTCCTAAATATCACCCAAAGGGAAATTCCCCAAAGTCTCTAGAATAACAATATGGGATTAGGCACATGATGGAGAACACCAGCTCCTTTCATGCCAATCTCTCCCCTCAGTCCTTTCCTTCAGCAGCCTGAACTTGGTTGATATCATCCATCTCCTTCAAAGTTGGAAGCCAGAATCACCCAAAGTAACCAAAGAGCCCACAAAGAGCCTGGGGCCGCCACCCCCACCCTCCCAACTCTGTCTAATCCAATGGAACATTGATCTCCATCAATAAGAGGGCAGCGCTGTCTGCTGGCAGCGTTGCCAACTGATTGAGCCATTCTGGATAACAATTTGGAACTGAACTCAAAGGGCTATAAAACTGTGCACACCCCTTGATCCAGCAGTGTGCTACTATAAATCTGTATCTCAAAAGAGATTTTTAAACAATAAAAGGAAAGAGACCTATTAATACAAAAACTATTTCTAGAATTGCTTTTTGTGGTCACAAAGAATTGACCATCAAGGTGATGTCCATAGATTTGGAAATGGCTGAACTAATTGTACATGGAATGGAATATTATTATTTTATAGGAAATGGCAGGGAGGACATTTCAGAAAAACCTGAAAAAACTTATACAAATTGATGCAAATTGAAGTGAGCAAAACCAGAACATTGTACACAGTGATAGCAATATTCTACAATGAAGAATTGGGAAAGACTTAGCTCTTTCCAGCAATACAATGATCCAAAACAGTCCCAAAGGATTCATGATGAAATATGCTATCTACCTTCAGAGAAAGAACTGATAACTGACTGAGTACAGACTGAAGCATGCAATTTTTCATTTTCTTTCTTTTCTAGTCATATTGTACAAAATGACTAGTGTGGAAATGTTTTACATGATTGCACGTCTATAACCTATATCAACTAGCTTACTCTCCTAGGAAGAAGGGAGAGAAGGAGGAAAAGCGGAATAGGATTTAGAATTAAAAATTTAAAACATTTGTTTGGATATATAGATATAGATATCTATACACATATATGTACATGTATGAATGTGTTGTAAGTATACTGCTCTTTATACACCCTAAGGGACCATTTAAATGTCTGCTGTCATTAGCACAGCATTATGAATGAATGAATGGATGAATAAACACTTATTAAGTGACTATTATGTCAAATCAAGTGAAGTTTTTAATGAACATTTATTAAGAACTTACTAGAAGCAAGTCAGGGTGAGAAGTGCTGCTTATACAAATTTAAGCAAAGATTCCAAACCCTTAAGGAACGTCCATTCTTAGGGATAGAGCTGAAAATGTTAAAGAGTGGAGTATGGATGCCCATAGGACATATTAGAGAAAGTCCTTTGGAGTTGAGTCAGCAATGCAGCGCGTGGAGAGGGATGAATGTTCTCCTTCTAGCTGTACTTCTGACTTCCCAAATTTTGTCTTTATTCCTCAATTTTGGTACTTTGGTATCTCATCAATATTCTCAGTATTCTCACCCTTGAAGCTCCCACGTCTTATCTCTCTGCAGCATCCCACCACCATGGCAGCCTCCTTCTTCCACTGGTAAGTTCTTCTAATTGGCTCCTGAATCTACCACCATACCCCTGCTTCTCCCTGTTGCCATCACCATTTTAGCTCTCTTTTATGACTTGTGTTCTTTGATTAGAATGTGAACTTCTTAGAGCAACATTGATCGTTTTTCTTTTTTTGCTTTTATTTGCACAGTGCCTAGCACATAATAATTGATTAATAAATACTTGTTTTCTGTCTATAGGCTGCCTGATGAAAAATAAGCCATTATAATGAATTTTATTTGTGATAAAAGGGAATTATTGGATACCATCGTCTCCAAGTAAGGGATGTGGTTCCCATGACTACAGGTTGCCACAAAATAAAAGAAATGTAGGTTGTGAGGGATGGCCAGTACCTAGAGATGAAGGAAAGATATATACCCATAGATAGAATAACCTAGGCTTAGAAATAGTAACTAATCAAGGTAAATGCAGGGAATAGGAACAAACTGTATGATTCCAAATGCAGATAAACACTAACCACACCATGTTTCCTCTTTCTTTGGACTTAAATATGTGGAAATAAAGGTAGCAAAGGAACCCACCAAAAACAAAATAAGATAAAATGAACAACTATGGGAGGTAAATCTAGTTATTCAAAGGAAAGAGAGATAAGTGAGATGTATTTTGTATTAATAGAATAAAATAGAGAAAGAATCTCAAAGTAGATTTTTTTTGGTGGAATCAGAAGATGAAGGATAAAGAGAGAATAAGGAAGTAGCATGTAAAAATATGGGGACAATTAGGTGGCACAGTAGAAAGAATGCCCAGTTTGGAGTAAGGAAGTCATCTTTGTGAATTCAAATCTAGTCTCAGACACTATGTGGTCCTGGGCAAGTCGCATAACTCCATTTGCCTTAGTTTCCTTATCTGTAAAAATGAGCTAGAGAAGAGAATGGCTAATCACTCCAGTATCTTTCCCAAGAATGACAAAAAGGGGTCATGAGGAGTCATACATGAGTCAAACTTCTGGACCACAAAAAAAGCTATAACCTGAGAATTCCTAATTTAAAATTTGAAATGAACCTCAGTGGCCAAACACTTAAGAAATCCAAACTATCTACCTGGCAAGTGCCAGTGATTACACACACACACACACACACACACACACACACACACAACCTTTCTTTTATACCTATTGCCTATACAAAAAAATCCTCCCAGGAGCAAGAACTCACCAGCTTGAATATCAGCTCTTAATTGTCAATAAGTGCTCTGAGTTCAGTCATTCAACTAGCTCAGAATCTCTCCAACTATATTTCTATCTAGTCTACTTCACATACACACACACACACACACACACACACATACACACACACACACAAATATGAGATACTTCCTCAAATGATAAGCCTCCTCCTGTTCTACTAGTTTAATATCCTCTTTAAAAAAAATATTAATCTGTTGTGACTAGTTCCTATTTTTTTGTTATCACTACTTTCCTTTCTATTTAGTATTCACTCTCTTTAATGATTTATTCTGTATTTTCCTAGTTATCAGAATTAAGTTCCTTAGTCTATAATTTGCAGGCTCTGTTCTCTTTCTTTTCTTCTAAAAAAATTATCCCAGTATTTGTTCTTTTCCAGTCTTTTGGTACCTCTCTTTTTTTCCAAAATATTTAAAATATTCATGATCATAATATATTCTAGCTAAATTATAATATCCACTAGCTTAAATATAAATATTAGATAGAAAAAAAAGAAATAAAGGGAAAATTCACTAAATGAAACTTTTTTATAAATGGAAGTCATCTAACCCAAGAATTCAAACAAAGTGGGAAAGGGATCATAATCCCAAAATATCACATCAGTTTCTGTAGGAGCAAAATAATGTGAAGTAAGTGAGTTCTTATCATATGCAATTGTGATATATAAGCAAATTGAAATATAAATTCATCATGAGAAAAATATGGCAAAAATAAAAATTTTAGGGAAACTTGGAAAAACTTTTACAAACTGATACAAAAATAAGCAGAACCAGGAATACAATTTACACAGTGACCATAATAATGTACCAATATTAAATAACATTGGTACTCTGATCAATACCTCAACAAATCTTCACTTCAAAAATATACTGACAAATATTTCTCTTTCCTCTAAGCAGAAATAGATAAAGTCACTTTTCTGATCTCCAAACCATAGAGTTGGAACAAATATGCTCTAAGGCCTCTATTTCTACAGAGTATCTAAATACAAACTTGCATTAAATTGTTCTCAGATATTTATCAGACTGCTACAGAACACCAAAGACAGGTAGGTGGTACAGTGAGTAGAGTGGCAGACTTGGTGAAGACCTATTGTTCTGCCTCAAGCAAACTTAGTATCTGTGGGACTTCTGATAGCTCAGTTCCCCATCTGTAAAATGAGCAAAGCAAAGGAACCCACCAAAAACAAAACAAAATAAAATAAACAACTTGGGGAGGGAAATCTAGCTATTCAAAGGGGATGGAGGATAAGTGATATGTATTTTATATTAATAAAAATAAGGATCAAATGAGGTGCAGTATGCAAAGTGCTTTACAAATCTTAAAAGCATTATATGAATGCTATTTATGATTGTGATTATTATTATTATTAAGTATTTAGTTAGACTCCTTAAATTAGACTTAAAGAAAAATAAATTTTTAATATTTGAGTTTTATATTTTTCTTGTTTTATTAATTTTTAATATTATTTTTTCATTTTCTTCTTCATAATGAAAAGTTAAGAGAAAAGTGACTTCTACTTGAGGCCTTTTGATGTGAACTGTTTCCCTCACAGTCCCTTTTTAAAAACACATGGAAATATGAAGCTAAAATGGACTTTTATTGAAAAAAATAGACAAAGATAACTATTATATAATCCTTGCCTTCAAGAAGCCAATAAAGAGAAAGGCTAGATATTTACTGAATTCAGTATAGTACAAGCATTAGAAAAAGAAAGTCCATTTAAGCCAACAAAAATACAAATATAAAACAAGTCTGAGAAAACAAAATGAATTTAAAACATTGCACTCGTCAAAACATAGGCAGTTAGATGGCACAATTGATAGAGTACTGTTCAATATTTGAATGATCCTTGGCAAATCACTTAGTCTTATTTGCCTCAGTTTCCTCATCTATAAAAGTGAACAATAAAAGGAAATAACAAGCCATTCCAGTATTTTTTGCCAAGAAAAGAAAATTCAAGTTAAATCATGAAGAGTTAGACATGACTGAATTTTTTCAACAACAAAAACAACTCATCAAAATATTTTCAACTAGATTGTGTTCTTCTGAGTAAAGTCCTTCAGGATTCTTTAGAATCCTCCCACCCTCACACATAAATCAGCACAGGGCCATCTCCTGCCAACTTGTGGACACATCAGCCTCTGAGTGTCGTGCTGGGGAATTGGTTTGATAGTAGTTGGTTGGAAGGCTTAAGAACAGAGCTGCTCAAGAGGAGGAGCCCAAACTCATCTCTCAAGATCACTCTCAGGGCTATGAATATGTAATGTCATATATAAGGAATTAATATTGATGTTGATGCTTCTGACTTCAAAACAATGAGGTGATGCCTACAAAGCAAGACCTTTCACTTAAAATTTTAAAATATAAATTGCAAAAAAAAAGCAAAAATGTTAAAGAAACAGTGAACAATTTAACAAATAATCAAATCTAAATTGACTTAAGGAAAATCACTGAATAAAACATTAGGCATAATCCTGCTTCATGGATAAAATCTCCCTAAAGATAACTGATGTATTTAAAGACTAACTTTTTTTTTTAGTTCAGGACACAAGTTTTCTTCAAGAAATTATTATTAAATATGTTTAAATACTCTTTAAGTTCTAAGTACAGTGATAATATAATGTAATATCAATATTTTCTAAAAAGTCAGTGTTCCCAAAGAAGTATTTCTCAATTAGGGCAAGAGTTATAACTAGGGTGGGTCTTTGTCCCAAAGGCAGCAGAATTCAGAGAATACTGATAGAACTTGAGCTTGTTCAGCAGCTAGAGACAACAGAGTTTAGCATCTAGTTAGCAAGAATAATTAGATCAAATAAGAAGCCAATAGCCAATGTACTTGCTTTACCAGGTGAGCTTCTTCTTAACCAGAATTCATCCTGCTTTCCACCCTTAACCCATGCTATTTGGTCTACACAGGAGTCTGCCCCTGACTTTCCTTGAATGTAGGATATTTTCAGGAAAACTTGTACCTCTGATGTACAGAACTGCTTTCCACCTGATCTACCTGTATTCTTGCTCTGGCTCCAAGAAGCTAAAACATTCACAGCAGCCATACCCTGGTAAGCCATTTAGAAGAAAGGATAAACTGGGTTTAGGGTAACTGGAGGGTCTCATACTGTCAGGGAATTATGAAGGTGTTTACCTCCAGCATGCAAAGACCTCCCTCGTAGAATGGGAGGATGGGGAACAATTTGTTCCAAAGCCATGAAGACAGCTGGAGTGTATATTATAAAGCACTTGGAGCTTGGTTAGATCCCAAAGTCACCAAAGGCATCCACTGCATCTCAAATCATCACCACTCATTCTGGGTATTCTATTACTGGACAGTGATGACTCTGGAAAAGTCTAATAACTTCATGAAGTTCTACTTCATTTAAATCCGGTTTATGCATGAATCAAACCGTTTTTGCCATTTCTATCTATCTTAAAGTCCTGTAGCAATAGGGAAGTGATGAAGCAGCAGGGTGGATGCCCTGAGAGCTGTAGTTACAATCCTGCACCTAGACGATTTTGGACATATCTTTTGGATATCATATATTTTGCACATCTTCTCACTGAGAGCAGCAGTGGGATTCAGCAGCTCCTTGGGTCAATCTACTCACCTCCAGGTGTGAGGAAGGGTCTAGAAAAAGTGTCCTACTTAATTCCCAAAGAGATCTTAAAGGGGGGAAAGTGACCCACACATACAAAAATATTTGTGGCAGCCCTTTTTATAGTGGCAAGGAATGGGAAACTGAGTGGATGCCCATCAATTGAAGAATGGCTGAACAATTTATGATATGTGAATGTTATGGAATATTCAAGACTATGTGATGATCAATTCTGATGGAAGTGACTCTCTTCAACAGTGAGGTAATTAAGGCCAAATCCAATAGACTTGTGATGGAGAGAGCCATCTGCATCCAGAGAGAGGACTGTGGGAATTGAGTGTGGTTCACAACATAGCATTTTCACTCTTCTTGTTTTTGTTTGCTTTCATTTTGTTTTCTTCTCATTTTTTCCCTTTTTGATCTGATTTTTCTTGTTCATCAAGATAATTATGTAAATAAATATGTATACATATATTGGATTTAACATATATTTTTATTTTTTTATTTTTTATTATAGTTTTTTATTTGCAAAACATATGCATGGGTAATTTTTTCAACATTGACCTTCTGTTCCAACTTTTCCCCTCCTTCCCCTGACCCCCTCCTCTCAATGGCAGGTAGTCCAAAACATGTTAGGATTTAACATATATATTAACATGTTTAATATATATTGGATTACCATCCATCTAGGGGTGGTTGTGGGGGAAGGAGGGGAAAATCTGGAACACAAGGTTTTGCAAGAGTCAATGTTGAAAAAATATCCATGCATATGTTTCGAAATGAAAAGCTTTAATTTAAAAAAAAAAAGAAAGAAAAAGTGCCCTAAAATCTATTGACTTACCAAACTCTGACCTATTACTATGGCAGGTAGAGATCCACCCTGAAGTCAAAACACACAAACACACACACACACACACACACACACACACACACACACACACACACACAAAACCTCTGCAAACTTGATTCCATTAACCATCAGTACATGGGATGTGCAAACACGTATAAACAACACAAAATCTAGTATGTCTGAAAGATGAATAGCCCTTGTTGCAAGAGTGCAAAAAATGAGAAGATGTGTACTAGATAATTTGACAATTGGATGGACCTAAAACTATTTTGATAATCTAATTCAAATTGGCAGAAAGACTTGATTGGCGCATCTTAGGGATCTATGCTTGACTTTATGCTATTTAATGGATAAAGGCACATATAGGATGTTTATCAAGTTTGCTAAAAACTCCTAAATGGGTTAGCTAACTTACTGGATAATAAGCAGAATCCAAAAAAAGCACTTGACTGGAAAGAGCCCTAAGTTGAATTTAAAATGATTAAATAGGGGAAATAAATTAGCTTACACTTAAGTTCAAACATTCAGTCTTGCACATTTTTGGGGAAAGGTCTAGAGGTTTTAGTGGACTGCAAACTCAATAGGAGTCCATAGGACGATGATACAACCAAAAAAATTGATCTTACACTGATTTTGAAAAGCACAGATTCCAAGAATAAGAAGGTAATAGTCCTTTTGTCCTTGCCCTGGTCAGATGATATCTAGAATCATTTTCATTTCTAATTGCCATATTTTAGGAAGAGCATTAATAAAATTGACAATATCTACATTTAGTGGGAGTCAACTAAATTGATGAAAATGATAAATTAATGGAAAAATTCATTGCATTCCAATTAATGAAAAGAAGCCTCTATGATTGGCTGGGCACTGGGCTATAGTAAAAATGAGATAGCCACTGGCTTCAAGGAGCTAACATTCTAATATGAGGAGACAAAACATGCAAGAAAGTGGTGGCCAAGAAAAGGAATTTTCATCTGAGGAATCACTGGATGGTAGCCACAAGACAGTTGATCTCTCTGTCCTTTTAAATAATAGTTGACTAAATAGCAAAAAGTGAAAATAGAGGGAGAGCCAGGGGAATGGTTATACATTTAGTGACAAGATGTCTAGGATGAATAATATAAGATGTGAATCATGGTCTGGTCCTACCTAGAAAGAGTGAACTAAAACAATGTGCACCCATTGATCAGTTAAGACAACTTCAATCTCAGGATGGAGTTCCAAAACTGAATAGATCAACTCCCCCTAGAAATGGGAACATGGTGTCTGGAAGTCTAATCTAGATGGTGCTGTTCCAGGTAGGGAGAAATGGGAAGCAGAAGGGCAGATGACAAGATATCCAGAGTAGATGGCTGAATGATTTAGGGAGGTTTAAGCATCAGTTGAATGAACTGGGGTATTTAATCTAGAAAAGAAAAATCTTTGGTTAATAGTAATACTGTTTCCAAGTATTTGAAGTGCTGTCATGTGCCAGAGTAATTAGACTTGCTCCATTTGCCCCAAGAGAACCAAGAGCAATGAATAAAAGTGGCAAAGAGGCAAACTGACCTGATGCTAGGAAAAGCTTTTAACAATTAGCACTCTCTGAAAGTGAGATAAGAAGATAAGTTGTCCTTTCAAACAAAAGCTTACTGACCCCTGTCAGATATAGTTGGGATTTCTTTAGGGTTTGGGTTAGATTAAACTATGGAATTCTTTGATTCTGTGATCTAATATTTGTTGAATTAAAATGAATTTCAGGTGGGATATACTGAATTGAAGAAGTTGATAGTACATGCAAGTAGAGACATGCAGAGTAATTGACGACATGGTTCTAAAAAGTTCAAGTATAGGGATTAGTATCATATATCTGATGGTCATCAGCTATCTTTACAGACTAAACTAGAATGCCACTTGTTCCAAATGCCTTCCCTGACTACCAGAGTTGGAAATAACTTCCCCTCTTTAGAACTCCTAAAATCACTTGTCATACCTGTTTAGTGGCCTTTATCTTGCTACCTTGCACTGCAATTATTAGTGTACATGATAAATTACACTTGCTCTTAACTCAAAAAGCCAAGCAGCAACTTGTACATAATATATTAAAGAATTCAGAGCTAAAAGAGAATTAAAATATAATTTAATGCCAAATCCCTCATTGTATACCTCTAAGATCCATCATGCCTTCCTCTTCTCCCTTTTCAATTTCCTTAAATTGTTCTCCCCCATTAGAAAATAAGCTTCTTGAGAACAAGAACTTTCTTTTTGCTTGTAGTTGTATTTCCAGAGTTTAGAACAGTGCCTGGTACACAATAAATTCTTAATAAATTCGTATTGACTTATTTATGTCTCCCACTATTTTGGAAACTCTGTGGAGCAAAGAGTATGTTACATATTTCCCACGGTTCCCAGCATTATGACAAACGCAAGGGAAAGAAGAATTTCTAGCATATGAAGTCTAAAGCTGGAAATTTGAGAAAGATTTTATCTGATTTGAACAAATTAAGGTCCAAAGAATACACTTAATTCATTTATTTCCTTGCCTCAGGTAGTAAATCTGACTGAGGAATTGACATAGTTACTTACTGGTGCCAGAGGTAGAGAAAGAGGTTGGGGTGGGGATGCTCTGGTGGATTTCTTAAGTATCAGAACCAAAGTGTCCCCCTTTTCACTCTCCATACCTCCCAACTCCTTTCAGTTGCCTCATTATCTAAGAAGAAATACCTTGAAATTTTATCTTTTCTTAGAAATTATCCTGATTTGAGATGGGGAAAGATACTTAATATAAATAAAAAAGTACTTATAGGCTTTATAACTTGAAGTGTTCTTAGAGATCATGAGGAAAAGGAAACCTATAAAGGTAAAGGGACTTGGTCAACCTAAAACAAGTAACCAGAGTCAGAATTTGAACTCATATCTTTGGCCTCCAGTACTAATGCTCTTCCCAATGAAGATCCTGGAACTTATCACCTAGAGTTCTAGGTAGGCCGGTAAGTGAGAAAGAAGAAAATGGGAAGCAGGGAAAATCTTCCTTCCTGACCTTAAGGAAACGACAAACTATTGCAGAAGGGGAAAAAAAAGATTCAGGTTGAATGGGATTCAAATTTTGTTCCCAAAACATCCTTCCATCTATGTGGAGGTCAAGGGGAAATTTATAAGTGTTACAGTGATTTCTGGGTATTTTACAAACTTACTAACCACAGATTGCCATCACTTGTCTCCCTCAGTGCTACACCTCCTGTTTTGTGGGGAACAGCTTGGCAAAATCAAAGCAGGAGTCCCTGACATGAATTGAAATTCCTATCATCCAGGTGTTTCCACTCATGTCCTCTAGGAAGAGCCAACTCAAACATTTCACTTGTGATCACTTTGGAAAACACCTGCCTAAATACCAAGCCCCAAAGCCTGCCTTTCTCCTGAGATTGGAAAAGTTATTACTAGAGAAAGGAGAGAGGAATAAAAGGCTTAAATAAGATATTTGATGGAATAGGGTGAAGCCATGAACTGTTCAGGAACTTCAAATCTTCCCTATATTTGAACAGGTGACTCCAAAAAATTTTCTGCTGTTCATTTAGCCAGAATAACTCAGAGGCAGGAAGACTAGAACCTAGATCTTTGAGACTCCACATTGTGTCCCTTTGTATAACTCACTGAATTCCTATTTAAAATTTTGCACACTACAAATCCTAATAGCGAGGTTTGAGAACTCTCATTTTTCTCTCCTAATCCTAACACCTCTGACTGTCCAGAGGCAGTTGTCAAGGATAGGAAGCAAGGCCATTTCAACTCATCTTTGTATCTTTTAAAAGCAACTATACTGTTTTCTTAGGGTTCTGAAACTAGATACAACCCACAAAGATAATATTACTTTTAAAAGGAATTCTTGATTTCCCCCCTCCTTGTTTTATGCTTGGTGAAGAAAAAGACTGGGGAGACCTAATTGCCCTAAAGTAGAAATAATTAAATACCAGGGCTATGAGACTACATCCCTAATTCTTGTGTTATTTAGATCAAAGTCAGAATAATAAATTAAGAACAAGTCAGAAACCACTATTCACTATTTCTTTAAATCATCTTTCATCCTCTTCTCTTTGCCAAGAAAATCTAAGAATTGTATTAACCATAATAATTATATTTTGCATTTATATTCTCAAAGTGCATTAAAATCATTAGACAGTTAATGCAGTGACACCTCTGTAAGGTAGGTCAGCATTATTATTCCATCTTAGTGATGGGAAAATAGCAGCAAGGAGAGATTCAGTTTTAATGAGTCAAGGCTGGAAAACAGGTCTCCTGAATCCCAGATATCAGGGATGTCATAAATAAATAGTTGAAGTCCACTGTCCTCTAAGCATGGTAAAACTTCTAATTAATAAGGAATGTTGATCAATCAACAAATATTATTGAGCACTAGCTGTTTTCTTTTTTTATCCTTTGGCAAGCATCTTATGGGATTTAAGGGAAGGACAAGAATCTCTCTCTAATGTAGAAAAGTTACAGCTTTGTTGAGGAGAAAAGATTTATGAATAGCAGGATTTCCTGCTTCCACATCTTTGCTCACTTGAAGCAGAAAATTTATATCTTCAATGGCCTTTCTCCAAAAGTGCAAGGAGTTGGGAAAACTGGACTCACAAACATGTAACTTTTAAACTTTTTAGGTTATGGTATCTTTATATGTACAATGAACATAAAAATATTTATCTTAGAAGCTTGTTGTAGAAAGGAATGAAAAAATTCAACTCAACAGTTATCAGGTATCTAACATTAGCAAAACTTTGAGGATACAAAATCAGGGAAGAAGCAGCTTTTGCCCTCAAGATGTTTTTATTTCTTGGGGTGAAACAAATTGCATACACAAACAAGTGTGTGTGTGTATATATATATATGTATATATATAATGAGAGATATACACATATACATACACATAAATATATTTGTATATGCATATTAAAAAACCAGTCTTACAACTGCAAAGTAAATACAAAGTAATTATGCAAAGTCTTTGCAAATTTGAACTCAATAAATCCAGTTATTCTTGTTGTTAATATTTTTAATTTTTAACATTTAACCCAAGTCAAATTCTGCCAACAATTTATTGCTTCTTCCTCTTGTCCCTCTCCCTCTATATAATGAGCTAGAAGTTACCTTTCATGCTCTCTGAACTAACATTGAACTTTGGCTATATACTTCTCTTATGAACTTATTTTGTTCTATCGTGTTATAATACTTTGTACACAGTGATTTCTTCAATGCATCTCAGCTCTATCAGAGCTGAAGGGACATAAAGAACCATCACAGCAAAAACTGACCACTGAAAGCAAGATTGTCCACAGATGCGTTAAGGATGAGGACGATGTCATGGAGGGATCATGGAACAAAGTGAAATTTTGGATGCAGGAACACAATCAGGTATGCCTTCTTTGTTCATTTATTTTCCCTCAGTTTTTAGTGAGATAGGCTACCCATAATTCCATTCAATTCCACGTGGTTTAGATTAGAAAGGAAAAAAGGTTAATTGCTGGAAAAGCAGGTGAGTCCCCCAATAGCTTCCTGAGGTAAACTGAGCTATCACAGCAAAAGCTGAAATGCATGAAGAAGCTAGGCCAAATACTGTGGGAATCTGCACTACAAAGATGGAGTCACTGGAGCAAAGATGGGACCAAGATATTGGGAAGAAGGGAGGGGAAGAGCAGATTAGTAAACAGAGGCAGGAGCAGAAAAGGACTTTCCTGATACCTGCTGGAATCAGTTTGATGGCAAGTCCTACCAATGACAATTTCTTCATGATACTTCATGGTAGAATTCATCACATGGGATTCCAAACACAAAATTTTCCATTTTTCCCACCTATGACCTGAAAATGAAGGAGGAGATTTGGAAAAACAATGAGGTGAAATGTTCAAAAGACAGGAACACTTAGCAGTTTCTTTGTAAGTCTACTTCATTGTATTTTAATAAACCACATGTATACTGGTCAGTTACCAAAATCTTATGGCAGAGAGTTCAATTGACATTTGTTAGTCAGAGAGGCTCTAGAATTAGAGATAATTTCTGTCTCTCCCTTTGTTTCTGTCTCTCTGTATATCTAATAAAATATACATTTACATATGCATACCAATGTACAAATATTTATGTGTATATAGATATGCATATATACACATACATTTATATGTATATATGCATATGCATGTAATACTACACATTTGCATGCATATATATATATACTATTTGTGAGTTATATGTATAGATATATATATATATATTTATATATACATATATATATATATATATATACACTTTTTGTATTGTGGTATGTGTGCATGTGTGTGTGTGTGTGTGTGTGTGTGTGTGTGTGTGTGTGTGACAGTGGATAAAGTTTCAAGCCTGACATCAAAAAGATCCATCTTCCTAAGTTCAAATTTGACTTTTGGCATTAGCTGTATGACTCGAGGCAAGTCAATTAACCTTGTTTGTCTCAGTTTCCTCATCTGTAAAATGAACTAAAAAAGAAAATGGTAAACTACTCCAGTATCTTTGCCAAGAAAACCCCAAAAGAATGCAACATAAAGTCAGACACGACTGAAAAACATCTAAATGACAGCAAATATTTGTGTCTATGTGCCATATTTTACTTCTATACCCTTAGATGACTGTTTTTGTCATGAGGAGTTCTGCAAGGTCAAGGAATTATAAGAGAGAAGCAAATTAAGAATACATAGATTATAGCCTGAGTTGGACAGTGGAAACATTGCAACCTTACTCCAGCCTTTGAGGAGGCCTATTTGGGCGCTCCAGATACACACTGATAAGAACCACCTGGTTGGTGTTTTTAATATAGCCATCACTTGGTGAACAAATATTATCACCTTGCTGTTGCCAAGAAAGACTACTAAAGTCACAGAAACAAGTAGACTGCCCTGGCATTTGTGCTAATTTGCTAACCAGCTTGTGAGATAAGGAGACAAATTCAATATATTTAAATACTGAATTTGTCTGCTACTATACATATATAAGGTAAGGAGGCAAATTCTTCATATGCAAATATATGTATATATACACATATATAAATATAAGGAGTCACAATAGGGAATTTGCATCCTTAATTATATGCACATATAAATTGAACTTTCCATATTACCTTATATGTATGTATGTGCTGAATTTACTTCCTTACCTGATATATGTATATAAATATGTGCACTGAACTTACTTTCATATGTGTATGTGTGTGTATAGTGTCCCATATATTATAACTCAAATGTGCATTAAGACTTTGCGAACACCTAATATTTTTCCTGCACTATTAGGGTGTTTTGTTTTCATATGTGTGCATGTATGTGTATATACAGAATTCACCTCCTTACATTATATATGTATTATATGTATATACATATATCTTACATGCATATACATACATGAAATTACCTCAATATTTGTGTGGGGGAGGTAGCCCATAAGCTGTAGCTAAAAATTTCACTAAGACTTTTAGGAAACTCCATATTTCTTCTGTTCATCATGCAGTTGTTGATTCAAAGTATTGTATCAGGAGCTTACAACTAGGCTCCTTTTTTGTGAATAGTTGAGCTTTTAATGCTTCCCAAATCACCATGCAAGCATGCTTCTTATGTTCATGGAACCTGCTACCTGCTTATTTTTCAGGCAGGAAAATATCTGCAGATAAATAGGGATGTTTGTTTCAATTCCTCAATAAAATTATACACACGTGTACAAACATACACAGAGAGATATTGCTCAGGCAGTTTTGTTGTTTGTCCTTCGCTTTTGAAGAGAACCAATAATTCATGGGGTGACACCTTGACTTACATGTGAATTGGATTTAAGGGAGGCAGACTTGCAGAGTCATCAGCTTCCCTCTCTCTTCCTGAGTCATCAAAGTCCTGTGGACAAAACAAAAATCAGGATAACTGGGTGATGGCTCAGAATGCTGCAAGTAATCTTGATATTTTTGTTCTTGAAACAAATTGCTCTCATTTGCCCACCAGGAAAAGTCTTCCCATGCTTGGGGTAGACATCTCCCAACAATGGTTTTGCTACTTATTGTTATCTTTGACCTAGTTTAGCCCATCTGCTGAGAAAGTTTACCCAGGAGTATCTACTGCACTTGCTACAGTAGCTTCTTGGAGTTACAGATGAGAGCTGAGCACCAGGTAGCCCACCAAATCAGCAGCCTTACCAGCTTACCAGCCTCCAAATGCTAATCTTCCCTGAACCCCCCATACATTCTTTGGTGTCCACCCACCAAAAGAACATTTGATTGATGTTGAACAGAAGTCAATGTAAACCTGACTTTATTTTGGTACTGTCAGCTGCATCATGTACCAGGGATACACTGAGAAAGAAGGATACATCTTCTTCACATGTGTAACGGATGCCAGATCAAGTCAGGAATGGCTTCAGCTCCCAAGCCGCTGCCAAGTGATCATTGCCATGGAGACATCAGAGTCCAAAGAATAACTTTCTTCGAACTTGCATTGAGACTTCTGGGAAGGAAAATCTGAGAGGACATATCGCTTGAGTACTTGGTTTGGGTTAAGATATTAACAAGATATACTTTAACCTAAGGGTTCCTGAACCCCAGAACTTTGGAAGGCTCCTGTGTCTGTTGATACCCAGAAGAGATCACTACTGGGAAGTATAGATAAGGGGCACTTTTTTCATAATCATTCCTTTTGTAAATATGTTGAATTGACAACAGCTGTCTCAACTCACTAGGGTCTCATCTACCGAGGCTTCAAGTTGAGATAACCCCCCAAATTCCAAATTCCCTGAAAGGTGACTTATCTGTATAAAGATAACAAAATTATCTCCTAAAAGACTTTCATGTGGCAAAGCTACAAATCTCTAAAATATAGATTACATAAAACTTATAAAATGTTCCAAATGTCAAACTGGGAAAGTGGTCTCCCAGCCAATTGAATTTAGGATAATCAATTATCATGAGGATTTTTTCCCTATCATGATTTCCTATCAAAACACAAGCTCAGGATGCAATGAAAATAATCTTATCTTTATCTAGTAAAGCCTTATTTAAAAGAACTAGTAAGCAAAATTTAAAATCGCAAAGAAATATTTAGTAATGAAGCATGTTACCCACTGCATGTGACAATAAAACAGAAAGGAGGAAAGGTGTGTGAAATAGGTTCTCCATTGTTCCCCAATTTTCTCTAGTTTTCCATAATTCAGTCACTTTTTATTGTTTTCTTTCAAGCTATGAGCCAGAGAAATAAAAAAACTCCAAATTTTATAAGACCTGGAATGACTTCTAGAAAACATTACCAATTCTTCTACCGTTCTCTCTATCCAAAACTCTTTCCAATTCTCTTCCTCAACATCCTAATATAGAAAGTTTCAAAGTTTCTATATCCAGAAAACTCTATCTTCCTTCCAATCCCACAATCACTTCCCTTCTTTCTGAGCTAAATCCTTATTTGTGTTACAAATATCAAAATGGAAATTTGGGGAAGAGTTTTGACCTATTTAAGCAATAGAAGACATTATCAGCACAAATTGTGCAAAGGAAGAATAAAAATGGATCCTTCTTTTATTTTTCCTTGTAAGCAAGAAGCAATATCATAATCCTATTCACTAGACTAGTTGTTTCCAAACTTTATTGATAATATATCTCTATCTGCAAAATACTATTGATGACATACCTGCAATCTGCATATTTATTTCTTTTAAAATTATTTGTATATTTTGCTATATTGATGATTATATGTATTATAAAACACAAAAAGAGACATTCAAATAGAAATGAAAATGAAATAAATATTTGATCCTAAAGTCAATAGCGAAGCACTGGAGCTTTTTGAGTAAAGAACAGACATGATCAGAGTCACACTTTAGAAATATCATTTTGAAAATTATGAGAACAGAATGGAATAAGGAGAAGTTGGAAGCAAGGAGACCAATTATAAGATTATTGGTTGTTTGAGGGTTTTTGCGCAAAATTTCACAAAATTGTCAGCCTTGTTCTCTCTTCCAAAGTCATAGAAGTCCAATGGGAAAACAACAGTCAGAACCACTGGAGATGAGCTGGGATGGAGAGGATGACCTTGGTGTCTTCTGACCAAGCCCTAATTTTTCCATACAGCCTGCTTCATGTCATCGGAACAAATTGTTCTCAGCTGCCCATTGAACCAGGGGAAGATTTCACAGGGTTGGGGTAGACACTGCCCAACTTACTAATAGATATAAAGCCTATCAGTTACCTTCAACTTGGTTTAGCCCACCAGCCAAGAAGGCTTTGCCAGGGTGCTGTCACTATTCATATTAAAGCTTCTTGGAGACATAGGTAAAAATTAGGAGGCAGGTAAGCACCATAAGTTAACAAACAACCCTGAATAGGGTTCTGCAAGCCTTCACACTAGAGGTGATAATATACCCCATATACCCCTAATGGCAAGGTCCAAATAAAATGTAATGAAAGCCTCGTGTAGAGTGATGGCTATGTTAATAGAGAAAAAAAGGATAGAAATGAGCAATCAGGAGGCAAAACCAAGATGATTTAGGAAATCCAATTGGATGTGGTGTGAGGGAAAGTTAGGAGTCAAGGAAAACATGTTATGAGAACATAGATGACTAAAAAGATAGCAACGCTCTCAATTGTATTTTGTTGTTCAGACTAAATTTTTCATGATTCAATTGGAGGTTTTCTTAGTAGAGATATTGGAGAGATTTATGGGTTTTTTTTTTCCTCCATCTCATTTTGCAATTAGGGAAACTGAGGTAAATAGGATTAAGTGACTTGCCTTGGGTCACATGATGAATCTTCCTGACTCCAAGCCTATCCCAAGAAAATGACATCAAGCTCAAAAATGGGAGCAGAGGGAAGAGAAGGACATTTAGAAATTTATCCATCAGAAGGAAGGAGTGCAGTAGGAAAGGATTGGGCAATAAGGATAAATGTATTGTGTTAGGATGACCTTACATAGCAGAGGGAAGGAGTGGACTAGGAAAATTTTGGGAAATAAGAGTTGTATTGGAAGGTGCAATGCAACCTGTCTTTATCACTTTCCCCTTAGATAGTACCACAGATCCCACTTAGAAGATCATTCATACTACCATATAAAAGACAATAAAACTCATTCAGAAGTAATAAAAAATTATGCATTATTAGCCCAAGTAAGAAATACTGGGCAAAAAAAATTGAGATAGAGCTTCTAGTTCCACCTTATGCTCTGAGTGAAAGTGGGCCTCTCCTGATTTCTTCTACATCATAAAATTATCCAAGGAGGTTTATTTTGTTTGTGTATTTCCCAGATTTCTTCTGGTCTTTAGCTATCAGTTGCAAGATAATCAAGACAGCCAATTTTTGGCATTTGTCAGCCTTTGATGAACTATCGCCTCAGACTAAGTTCCCTTTACTCAGGTCATCTTGCCTCTTTATTGCCATCCCCGCTCTACTACTTCCTATCTGAACTAGAAACATACATGTTAGTCTTCCTTTCATTGAGATCCATTCATACTGGTTTCTGTGCTCTCTATCTTCCATCTCTGGCCATCCCAATAGTCTCTGGCCATACCTCTAGTATGTTCTGTCTTCATTTCCACTTATTAGATTCCCTCTTTTCCTTCAAGT